>NC_061512.1:40190036-40246547 GCF_022539505.1 Lolium rigidum
AAAAGAAAAATAGTGGTTGCTAGCTTTGCCTAAACACACTATAACTTCATGGGATGAATGTACTAATATATTCAAGACTAAGTTTTTCCCACCAGCAAAGACTATGCAGCTGTGTTCTAACATTACAGGTTTTAGACAAGAAGACCGTGAGCCACTAGTGCTTGCATGGGAAAGGATGAAAGAAGCCACCACGAACTATCCAAGTCATGGAGTGGAGGACTGGTTAATCTTGCACTTATTTTATAATGCCCTTAACCCTGTCAAAGTCTATGCTTAATACTGCAGCTCGAGGAACATTCATGAGCAAGCCAGTTGAACTGGCAAGGAGGCTTCTAGAAGATATGCAAAGCAACCATGCCCAATGGCATGTAGAAAGATCCTCCTCGAGAAAGGTGAATTCAATCACCGAAGGTAACAATGAAGAGCTTAATTATTTCAAAGGTAGATGAGCTTATAAATATTTTGAAGGGTAAGAAAAGTACCCAAGTTAATGTCATCACCAACTCTAATGTTGAGGAAGTAGACTTCATAGGAAGAAATCCTTATAACCCTGAATGGAAGAGTCAAAACTACGGCTCTAATTTTCCAAAACAATATAACAATACTGTAGGAGTTCCAAATAATAATTACACCAATGGTGGTGGAGCAAGCAATGGTAATATTTCAATTGAAAGTACTTTCAAAAAAATTATGCATGCTCAAACTGAACAAAATAGTACCCTTACAAAGATTACTAAAAATAATAGCACTATGTTAGGGAATTTATCTAATCAGATTGTTTCTCATAAGAACGATGTTCAAGTTCTATAGGAAAGGACAAAGACCATTGAGGCACAAGTGGGGAAGATAGCTGAAAGCCAAACTATAATACTTGCAAGATTTGCAAGTAAGCCAGAACCAAACCCCGTAGAATACCTCAAGATGACGAGGATCGATAGAGAAGGAGAAGCACCTGAAGAACTGGACTATAGCAATGCTCCAACACCAGAGTACTCCATAGAAGATCTAGTAAAAGATGGTCACGGTAAAACATCCCGGAGTCGATGAAGGTAATGGTATAAGGTACCGTCAATTTATTCATGAAGTAGCATGCAAAGTTCGTGATTTAGAACAACAATATAAGAAGCTAGCTGAAAAACTCCCAACTAAGCTTGATGATATATTTGAGCCCACTATTAAGATTCATATAGGAACAAATGAGGTGGCTGCACTTTGTGATCTTGGTGCAAGAGTCTCCACAATTCAAAAAATCTTATTTGATAAGTTAGGAATGGGGTCATTTAAAACTACTGAGCTAAGACTTCACTTAGCTGATTCAACTTATAGACACAGTACTAGAAAAAGGCCTAGCCGTAAGATGACTAGCAGTGGCACACCAAAAAGTGGTGCTCCACTGATAACCATGTTACTAGTGGCACACCTGGTGAGTAGTGCGCCACCACTATGGTTCTGCCAAGGCCACCCCTCCCGCGGACTTACCGGTGGCACACCACTTCTTGGTGTGCCACTGCTATCTTAGATAGCAGTGGCGCACCAAGAAGTGGTGCGCCACTAATAAGCCTAGGGAGGGGTGGACCCATGTCTGTTTACAGATAGGAGACTTACCAGTGGTGCACCACTACTAACAGATTAGCAACGGCGCACTATATTTAGAGATTTAGAGATGCGCCACTAGAGTATAAATATAGTTGAGTGCAGGTGATACATGTACTAATAGCTATGGCGCACTGCGAGATGTCGTGCGCCACTAACGTGCCCTTCTTTCTCCTCTCTCTCCAATAATTCACTACCACGCCCCCACGTGACCCTTGTTCCTTTTCTGCCCACGCGGCCACGCTCCAGTATTTGGTGTGCCACCTGTTAAGCGAGAGGCAGCGCACATGGCTCCCGGCCCCACCACGCACCGAAGACACCACGCAGCACCAACCACACCGCACCACTTTCTCTTCCTATCACCGACGACACATGCCTCCAGGCTCCATCTCCCTCTCCCACTTTCTCTTCCTATCGCATCCACCTCTCTCCCTCTCCCCTTTCTCTCATCCCTGCGGCGGCGTGGCAAACTGGTGGTGATGGCCCGGTCGGAGACGACGGAGGTGGACCCGCGGAGCGGCTACTGCGCCGCCACGCGCGCTATCCGGAGGAAGAACACATATGTGTCACTCTAGGCCGACCTGGACGTCGTCACCTACCTCGACGCTGTCACAAGCCGCATGACCATCTTCGCCGAGCTCTCTGGCGCACGGTGGTCGGTGCCGCCACCATGCTCTCTGTGCCGCCCTTCTCCATGCACAAGGGCCACGTCTCACGCTCAACCTCTCCCCCAACTCCGTCCACTTCCCGGCCACGGCCCTCGTCGCCATGTCCCTCAGCACCATCGTCAACATGACCGCCACCGTCGGATTCTGGGTGCTCACCGTCGAGCTCAACTCGTGGCATTGCGGGAGGTCCAGATCGAGGACGAGCCAGATCAACACCCGATCGCAGGATGCAGATGGAGGACGAGCCAGATGCAGATCGAGGACCAGATGGATTTTTTTCCTTTTTTGGGTCCTAATTGCAAAGTTTACAAACTTTGATTGTAATTTTTCATTTAGGCTAATTTGGAATTTGGACTATTAAAGGAATAAAAGTGCAGTGTTAATTTGGACTAGTCAATGCTGAGAATAAAGTGCAGTGCCCACCTCCTGACATCTAGGCCCACTTGGCCTTTTTAAATTTTAAAGTTAGCAATGGCGCACACATCGCTACAACAGTGCCCATCCTGTGGGGTTATGAATGGCGCACCTCTACCACTAGTAGTGGCGCACCACAAGGTGTGCCAATAGTAGCTGGATTAGTAGTCGTGCACCACTAGTGCGCCACTGCTAAGTATTAACAGTGGCATGTTAGTAGTGCCGCACTACAAGTGCGCCACTGGTACCTAAAATAGGTGCGCCACTGATTAGGGGTTTTCTAGCAGTGACATGTTGCAGGCATAAAAGATAATATTGTAGTTGAAATTAAAGGATATCCTGCTCTTATTGATCTTTTTATTGTGGACATGCCTAAACATCCTATAGCTCATATAATCCCATGAAGGCCATTTCTTAGAACAATTAAAGCTCTAATCAATTTACATGAGGGGAATTTGAGAATTGGACTACCATCCAAAGTCCCTTTTGTAGTACACTTCCCTAGAAAGAAGAAGGCCAAACATGATGATGATGGGATCACCGCTTTGAAAGCAAATTACTTTGGAGTGGGCCTTCCACTTCCAACACCTTGGTGATCACCATCTTGGTCAAGCTAATTGGCCTTAACTATAAGCGCTCCATGGGAAGAAACCCATGTTCAATAAGTTTTTCTATCTAGTTCTTGTTTAGTTTTGTTTTATTTGTTTTTGTTCCATTTTTGTTTTTGTTTTTAATAAAGAGTTTCAATGAGATCCTTTGTAAAAGAGGAGAAGAAAATAAGTAACAATGCCTTTCGATTTCATATACTAACGGTTGAGCATTCTTGATATTATATACTGCTATTTTTCCTAAGTCATTTTCGAGGTAACGTTGATGTACAAGGGCACGTGAAAAAATGCACTGAAAATTTTGAGTTTGCATGTTCCAGTAACTTTAGCGACAAATAGTACGGTGGGAGCCGCCCGTACCACGCACTCGTACCACATCCGCAGTTATGAAGAAGAAAAGTTGGAGGTTTCGCCAAAATCGACTCTAACTTTCGCGACCATCGGTACGGGCAGACCAGACTATACCGTCCGGCCGTACCATTTTGACAACAAAACTCCACATTTTCGGTAAGAAACCCGTAAGTTTAGCGACCATCAGTACGGGGGGATACGACCGTACCGCGTCGACCGCCTTACACATAAGGCGGTTGTGTGCCTGTACCACACATCAGAATCCACAAATAGGCGGGGAAGAGGTAACATAATCAAAAATTTCATATCCTCTCTCTCTCTTCCTCCTCCAAACTCAAAACCCACTCCTTTGGATCTCCAAAATCATTCATTTTTATTCGATCCCTCGCACTCCATCGAAGTATGGTATATTTCTCCTCCCATTCCCAACTTTTTATCCGCGAATCCATGCTCTAGCTTTTGTCATTATCAATCTAGACTTAGGTCATATTATGAACTTCATTACCTTAATGAGCATGCTAGATTTCAAAATTAGAGGATATTCTTTTATAAGATGTGTACATCATGATCATATGTCTATTTCTATCGAATCAGATTTTTATTTTTGTTAAAGTTTTTAATTTGTGCTTAAGAAATTCTACTGCTAATCATTACTTTTTAGATGAACACAAGGAGCCGCTCATGCGTTGTGGCTGCACATGCTGCACTACCGGTTGAAGACACCCCCGCTTCGCTTGGTATATCGAGTTTGATGACCGACGTCATCTCAATCGTTTCAACCATCTCAAGGACCACGAGATCAAGTTGACAAAATAGGCATGCCCCATATTCTGAACCAACTAGGCCTACGCAATGATTTCAGTACTCTTTTGCAACGATGTTGGTTTGCTTCACTTTTCTTTTCAGGAAGCTGCCACCTATCGCTGCTTGACACTTGAGTTCCTCAGCACCCTGAAGCATATTGTGAACCAGTACCACAACTCTGAGAAGAATCAACCCGGAGTCGACTGGATATCCTTCCGTTTGATGAACCGTGAGTATGCGTTAACTCTAGATAAGTGGTGCAACCACTTTGGCTTTGATAATAGCACCACCGCCAACCGCTATGCATGCTTTACTTTGAATCCATCACCTAGCATGTATTTTACTAGGATGAGCGTATCTAGCACACTCCCTCATGGGAATTGTATTGAGTGCCCTGCTATTCGCTGTTTGTACTATGTTATTGCTAACACCTTGTAGGCACGTGGTGATTTCACAAGACTCAATGGAGAGGACATGATGATCCTTGCAAAGGTTGTGTTCCCAGACAGCAACATCCGCCCAAATTTGGGCGCCCTTCTCATTCTCTACCTGAACCACCAAGCACTTGAAGCTCGGGGCCCCATATGTGGAGGTGGAGTCATCACCATCTTGGAAAGAAGGCTTAATATCAATGTAAGTAATTTACGAGCATTGGAAAAGCCTCGCCGTCTTGGTTTTACTACTCTGAATGCATGTGGTATGGTTAGAAAAATAGAAGGTAGATACTACTTCAACATACCGAGTTGATTACTTGATCACTGCCCCTCTGCCTAACGGTCTATTATCTCTCGAGGATAGGAGTTTGCATTATGATGAGTAGGTTGAGGCAAATCTACCCCAACAACAAGATGAACCCAAAGGAGAAGAGGAAGTTGAATAAGAACATCAAGGACCAGAATAGGAGCAGCAGCCACTCCACGACTTCACCACTTATCAGAACATGTACGCGCTCGAAGGAAGCATTGAAAACCTGAGCAACCTCGCCATCAACCTTCAAGACAACACCACCGATCTCAATTCCCAGTTCACTCATTGGAGCGGCCGATGGAACTTTGGGAATTGTCCTCCACCACAATGAGCTCAACAAGAGGGCTTGCAAAAGCCTAAGCTTGGGGATGTGTTCCTCAAACATTTTTATTTGTGTTGAATAAATTTGCACTCCAGCTCTTTGAAAGATCTTTGAAACACTCGTGTTGGTCTATTCCAACACTTTGCTTTTTATTATTTTTACGTTTAGTTTGTTTTTCCTTTTTATTTGTTTGTTTTTATTTACTTTCTTTGTCGCCAATGTTTTTCTTCTTCCCTCTCAATCCCAATTCACAAAAATACAAAAAATTCCTTTTATCCTTGTTCTTGAAAAAGCTGAGCTGCATTTGCCTCTTTGCCTTGATATCATTAATGAGAGAGATTTACCAAGGGTTTTGATGGAACACATCATAAGGAAGAGAAATATGAAGTCGCCTACAAGAGGTATATCTTATGTATCCCACTTTAGAAGTTTGAAATTGTTTATGCTAGTCAGTAGACTTGTTAAGATATGGTACTAGTGGGAGTGATTTGATGCAATTGGAGTAGAGTTTTTATTTGTATGTTTAATTAATTGTGAAGCTCTTACTCTAGTTTATTTAGTTAATCGAGTCTTGCCTTGGAAATAATATTGTGAAACAAGTACAACAAGAAGAAGTCTAAAATTGTGACTTTTATGATGACCAATTGTCTTAAGGGTTTAACTTCACTAGTAGGAAAAAGCCTACCAGTCGTGTGCCATTTTCGGCTACCAGTCGCGAGCCCTAGCACGCCACTGGTACCTCGCCAATGGTAAGTTCCTACTAGTCACGTGCGTACCCGACACGCGACTAGTATGTCAGGTACTAGTCGCGTTCACACTCGACACGCTGCCAATAAGTTACTAGTCGCGTGCTCTCGTTCGGTTCATTACCAGTATTTTTTGGCTATTTTAAAAAAAGCTGGGACCAGTGCCCAGCTGTCCAGGTGTTTTTTCACAAAATACCCTAAAAACGAAAACAAAGCAATCGAGTCCATGTCGCCTCTTTGTGGTGTTGATGAGATCTGGTCGTCGGCGCATGGTATCGAAGGTGGTCGCCGTTGTCTAAGGTGGCGGGGAAGGGTGTCAGAAGTGGGCGTTGGAGGTGGTCGTCATCATCTGAGAGGAGCATGTCGCCGACGGTGGTGGAGCAGGGCGTCGGAGGTGGTCGTCAAAGAGGAGGTCGTCGTTGTTCGTTGTCGAAGAGGAGGTGGTCGCCGGAGGTGGTGGTCATCTTTGGGTAGAGGAGGAGGGAAAGAATGGGAAGAGGAGGAGGGAACGAAGTGGAAGAGGAGGAGGGGAGAAGGTGGAGGAGAAAAGGAGGAGAAGAGGAGGGAAATAATGGGAAGAGGAGGAGGGATAAAGTGGAGAAGGTGGAGAGAGGGAAAATTTTTGAAATTTTTCATGGAAATCTAAAACCTGAAAAAACTCTATTTTTATTTTTGATTTCTGGGAATCTAAAAATTCTCTAAATGCCCAAAGGGCGTTGAAATCGGATGTAAAATTTTGCGTAGATACATTTTCATCTATTAAAGATTTTCATCGGAGGTCGTATGCAACCAGAAAAGCCATTTTACCGAAACATGATGCCATTTTGCATACTATATCAAAATTCATGTTTGTTAATTGTCCTTAAAAGTATATGACATACATGGCCATCTCAAAGGATTATATAATTATTCCTGATATTACTAGCAGGGTGCCCAAAATAGGGCACACTACACTAACTTGATAGTAGCAGCATGCTCAAAATAAGGCACGCGACTAGTATTTTGCTTGATTCTCGCCTGTCAGCCTAATATATTGGCAGCGGGTGGACAAAGGCACACGCGACTTGTATGGAGATAGCAGTCGTGTGCCCCCGTGGGCACGCGTTGTGGGTACTTTCTGGCCCAAGTAAAGTTGGGTCCCACATACTAGTCACGTGTGTTACCCTCCACTATGTTGCCATTACGCGCATACCAGCCGCGTGCATATTTTTGACACGCAATTACTAATATCGGTCGCGTGCGCTCAGACGTGTGCGCTCCCAATGAGCGTTCCCCTATAGTGTTTTCCCTACTAGTGCTTTGAAGAGACTTAACTTCATAGATGTTGGGATAGACTTGATAGTACTCTTGATAGAAGTTGTTTGATGGAATTAAAACTTAGTGGTAGCTGAGACACATGCCAAGATGTAAGGTTGTGAATAAATATGAGATATTGCTTACGTGTGTCAACATATGAATTAATGTATGATATTGCTTTACGCGTGTCAATATGACTGTTGTGCACACTCTTGGGATACTAGCACCACTGGCCCCATGATTGTCGCAATCCTTACTAAAAGTTCATTCATAACTTTTGCTTGGAAACTGTCAAAGGAATCCGAAAGTATCACTTCTCAAGTCTTGGCATGGACTTGCTACTATTAGATGAATAGTCTTGAAAGACAATGAATGGATAGTAAAGTGTTTTGATAGCCTTGATAAATTGATGTGGGCGTAATTAAGATACTTCATTGCTTATACCTCTTTTGACATGAATGCTCATACTTAATTTGATGATAATAAACTTCCAGTGTTCCTTGGCAAACTGAGAGTTAACTACCTAACCTAGAGCAATTTTTTTCACAACTAGTTATTCATACTTATAATCTTTATTTTGATTGTCTCAAGTTGTTGATGCTTGTATTGTATTCTTGGCACTTCTCAAACCATGCTAAGCTTTCAAATGGAAGAAGTGCTGGACTCATAAGGCCACCACTTGTAAGTGATTTTTATTTCTCGTTGTTTTTGTTTAAACACCAAGTTCCTTATGGTTCTTTGTTTCTTGCTCGAGGAAGATCAAGTTTAAGCTTGGGGGAGTTTATGCCTGTGAAATACGCCACTTTTTCTCCCGTTTAAACCTGTAGCTAAGTCAAGAAATTGACTAAGTTTACCTCTCAACTTGCCACTAATGACTAATTAATGCAAAGATGTACAACCTCTTATATTTTCGGATGATGTGCAGGAAATCACGTCATAATCACAAATGGACCTACAATTACTAAAGAAAATCGCATCAGGAGCATGGCAAAGTTGACTACGCTCAAAGAGGTGGTTCCATGGGCTTTAACATGCATCGGTACGGGCAAGCCCCGCCCGTACCATGTACCGCAGCCTTCCCGAGGTCAAACCATATAAGTTTTGTGAAGGGACCGACGCCAAAAAGAGAGCCATTCGTAGCCAAACAGAGCCGCCATCTATCAGATTCATCTGCACCATACCAAAGGAGATCCACCACCATAGTTCATCCATCCCATCTCCAATCTCTTCCATATATAGCCATAGCCATCGCCATTGTAATAGAGATCTCCTTGAGAATTTGCGACAATTGTAAGAATATTGTGATTTCAATCTAAGTATTTAGCATAATGATTTCTATCTTTGTTATTGATCTTGATATTATGTGTAAGTAGTCCTCACGGGCTGCGGGTTGGGGTGAATCCTCGCAGAGTTTCTGTGCATCTAATCTTATTATATGTGTAAGGACTGAATAGGAGTTTTGCAATCTTGTATCCTTATCTCTTTGCCTCGTTTTGATGATCTGCAGGTACCCATATCATTCGGATAAATCAAGGGAAGGGGTGGGATGAGTGGAGAACGACGTGCTACCGCAAAACCTCGGTGAAAAAAAGGGAAAGTAACGGTACATGTTTAGTGATTCATTCGGGATCATGGCACAATCATCTAGCTTAAGTCTTTGGTCTGTATTCATATACTTAATAACTATTGTTGCTTGCGGCTGTGAGGACGGTGGTTGGACCAAGAGGCTCTTGTCACCTCCGACATTAGGGGCAAGAGTATTTACAGATGTGCTACTCAAAAATCTCTTCTGTCTATTTTATTTATTAATCATATGTGCTTCAATTATGTATGTATGCATAGCTACAAGAGAAATCTTAAACCTGGCATATTTCCATCATTGAACACAACCCACTTAAAAGTAAACTAGAAAGGTCGAGTAAACATAAAATAAAATAAACTAGCAAGTCTTGTGGACGTTTCCTTTACACCATTTTAGCAGTGCTTCCCAATGTTCTATTAAACCTAGGTGTTCTAGGGAAAAAGCTTATGATACTACAATCCGTAATTCGTATCGAAGCTATCACCTGTGTTTCATCCGAAACCGAAACCCCGACAGCCACTTATAGATTGGTGATGGATCCATCGATATTGCAACCATTCCATCTATTTTCCATCTCTGATTGGCGGGAAGAGCTCCTAGCCTCAAATAGATACCCTCCCCACGCCTTTGAGTGTAGATATGGATAAAATCCAGTTATCTTCTTCATCCTTTTTCATATACATTTCATTACAAGTTTTCCATTGCAGCATTCATGACATTGGGATTTGGGAGGACAATATGTAGGCATGGTTGGAGGAGCAAGCTAGACTGCGAGAGGATGTCGACGCCAAGGCTCGGAAAGTAGAGGAGCGGATGGTTCAGCAGCAGGAGAAGATGATGGAGTGCATGACGATGAAGATGGAAAGCTATGGTTCCCACTTGACGGTATGTTCTTGCTCATATTAGCTAAGATGAATCCTAACTCCATTCATCTTACCTTTGTGTGCTTGATTCGCAGGCCTCTCCTCTTGCTCATCCTCCTTTCACTTTCCCAAGGGTATGTTGGCTTTGCAAAATAAGTGTCAATCTATGTCTAGTGCTAATTGTGTAATGCTCACAATTTTCCATTTGGTGGGTTAGGAAATCATGAGGAGACCCCGCCAACGCCTCCTATGGTGGGTCCACATATATTTGGCAATCCGAATGTGGCTAGGAAGCTCTGAATCCAGGTTAGTTGTCCTACACTTGTGCCTCGCACGCTACTAAATATGTTTCATCCATTTTGCTTCATATTACTTTTGAAAACTTAGACATATGACTTAAACTTGCAATTCAAATTTACTATAATGTGAGCCACTTGTAGAATTCCATGCCATAGAGCTTGTCTATATTGCCATTTGATTGTTACTTTACTTGTCTCATTTTAATCATCGCACATATGTGCCTTTACTTGTCCCATTTACTCTCATATGACCCACTTGTAGAATATCATGCCATTGAAGTTGTCCATGTTGTGAATCTTACGATTTTGCTTTCGAACTTGTAGGATGTTCATGTTATGGACATCATGTGCAACAAGGATGTCATTCTTCACCATTGTGCTCATCATCGTGTGGATTTTGTGTTGATCACTACTAAGAAAAGACCTATAGCCGCAAGGGTTACCGCTGGCGCGCTACGCCGATGCTATTTACTGCCAGCGCACTACTATATAGGGGCGTCGGTGATGCCGAAATACCACCGGAGTACAACAAATTTGGTGCTCCGGGGATAATGGTCAACCAGGTTTGGGCCAGGCAAAAATGGTAGCCCCCCTTACCGCCGGCGCACCACCATATTCCATCCCACCTGAAATGCATTTTCAGTTTTGAAAAAAAGATATAAATTTTAAAAAACGAAATCCTTCGAGATGCCCATGTGTTATGTGATCTAGTTTAAAAAAATTAACACACATGAATTTCGAGTTTTTTTTTGCAAAATGGCGCCATCTTTCGGTAAAATGACTTTTCAGGTTGCATATGTCCTCCGATGAAAAAAAATTATATCAAAATGTATCTATGCCAAATTTTACATCCGAATACAATGACTTTGACCAATATTTAGATTCCCCAAAATAGGAAAAGAAAACAGAGTTTTTTCATGTTTTAGGAAAAAATGAAAAAAAATCAAAAATATCGTCGGCGTACATAAGAGGGTGATGCGCCGGTGGTAAGCTAGTTCTATATATAAAAAATTTGTGTCCTTCTCTCTCACTTTCTTCTCCTCCTCCATGTCTCCACTTTATCCTCCTCCTCCTCCATGTCTCCACTTTCTCCTCCTCCTCTTCCTCCTCCAAGTTTCCAGTTTCTCCTCCTCTCCTCCTCTTTCTTCACCTTCTCCTCCCGGCGCCCCATATTCTCCTTCCCATCCGCAGCCAAGACGGTAAGCTTGAGCTTCTCCCTCCGGTGATGGTGGCAACCTCCCCTCAGGTGACGGTGGCAACCTCCCATCGACACCAACGGCCACCTTATCTCCGGTGATGATGACCATCCCCTCTCCGGAGGCCATTCCTCCAGCGACCACCTCCCTCCCGCTTGGCGCCCACAACCAACGGTGCCCACGGTTCCCGAGAAATGACCAAATCTCGATCGAGATCTAGATCTAGGTCGAGCCTTTTTTTGAATTATGAAAAACACTACCATCGGCACACCAACCTAATGTGCCGGAGATAAATCGTATTACCGCGGGCGCACTGATGGCTGTGAAATACGCCACTTTTTCGCGCGTTTAAACCCTTACCTAAGTCAAGAAATTGACTAAGTTTACCTCTCAACATGCCACTAATGACTAATTAATGAAAAGATGTGCAATCTCTTCTATTTTTGGATGATGTGCAGGAAATCACGTCATAATGACAAATGGACCAGCAATTACTGAAGAAAATTGCGTCAGGGGTATGGCAAAGTAGACTATGCTCGAAGAGGCGGTTCTAGGGACTTTAACACGCATCGGTACGACCAAGCCCCGCCCGTACCGTACGCCCATACCATGTGCCGCAGCCTTCCTGAGGTCAAACCCTATAAGTTTCGTGAAGGACCCGACGCCAAAAGGAGAGCCATTCGTCGTCACACAGAGCCGCCATCCATCAGATCCATCTGCACCACACCGAAGGAGATCCACCACCATAGTTCATCCATTCCATCTCCAATACCCTCCATAGCCATAGCCATCACCATTGTAATAGAGATCTCCTTGAGAATTGGCGATCATTGTAAGAATATTGTGATTTCAATCTAAGTATTTGCCATAATGATTTCTATCTTTGTTATTGATCGTGATATTATGTGTGAGTAGTCCTCACGGGCTGCGGGTTGGGGTGAATCCTTGCAGCGTTTATGTGCATCTAATCTTATTATATGTGTACGGATTGAATATGAGTTTTGCAATGTTGTATCCTTGTCTATTTGCCTCATTTTGATGATCTACAGGTACCCATATCATTCGGACCGATCAAGAGAAGAGGTGGGATGAGTGGAGAACAGCGTACTACCGTCAAACCTCAGTGATAGAAAGGGGAAATTAACGGTACATGTTTAGTGATTCATTCGAGATCATGGCACAATCATCTAGATTAAAGTTTTGGTCTGTATTCATATGCTTAATAACTATTGTTGCTTGCGGCTGTGAGGACAATGGTTGGACCAAGAGGCTCATGTCACCTATGGCTTTAGGAGCAAGAGTATTTACGGATGTGCTACTCACAAATCTCTTATCTCTATTTTATTTGTTACACATATGTGCTTCAACTATATATGTATGCATAGCTGCAGGAGAAACCTTAACCCTAGCCTATTTTCATCATTGAACACCACCCACTTAAAAGTAAACTAGAAAGATCCGGTAAACAGAAAATCAAATAAACTAGCAAGTCTTGTGGACGTTTCCTTTACACCATTTTTGCAATGCTTAACAAGATTGGATTAAACCTAGGTCTACTAGGTATCAACCATTTTTCTGGCGCCGTTGCCGGGGAAGCAATTTCGCTATTCCGATAAGGTTACTAGAGATCCTGTTAGTCATTTTGCTTTCGTTTTGAATTTTTATTTAGTGTTAATAGTTTACTGTTTCTATTCTTTACTTGAAAACCCAAAAAATTAGTTACTTGTTATTTTACAATCATAGGAGAAAATACCAAAAAGATAATCACCATGGCAGAAAAGAAGCTTGGGGAATATGCTATCCCAAATGATAATTTTATTCGTGCACCCATAACTCAGCCTGTTGTTACAACGAAGAATTGTGAAATTAAGCCTAACCTTTTGAGTTTGTTTCAGCAGAACCAATTTGGAGGCTCAACCGCTGAGGACTCAGGTATGCACTTAAATACATTCACTGAAATATGTGATATGATGCACATTAAAGATGTTGATCCCAATGCGGTAAAATTATGCTTGTTTTTTTTTCACTAAGAGGAAAAGCAAAAGATTGGTTGCTAGCTTTGCCTAAAGGCACTATAACTTCATGGGATGAATGTACTAACATATTCATGATTAAGTTTTCCCACCAGCAAAGACTATGCAGCTCCGTTCTAACATTACAAGTTTTAGACAAGAAGAACGCGAGCCACTAGCACTTGCATGATAAAGGATGAAAGAAGCCACCATGAACTGTCCAAGTCATGGAATGGAGGACTTGTTAATTTTGCACTTATTTTATAATGCCCTTAATATGTTTGATACTCCAACTGGAGGAACATTCATGAGCAGGCCAGTTGAACTATCAAGGAGACTTCTAGATGATATGCAGAGCAACCATGCCCAATGGCATGTAGAAAGATCCTCCTCGAGAAAGGTGAATCCAATCACCGAAGGTAAAGAGCTTACTTCAAAGGCAGATGAGCTTATAAATATTCTGAAGGGTAAGGAGAGTACCCAAGTTAATGCCATCACCAACTCTAATGTTGAGGAAGTAGACTTCATAGCAAGAAATCCTTATAAACCCTGAATGGAAGAATCAAAACTTTGGCTCTAACTTTCCAAAACAATATAATAATACTACAGGAGTTCCGAATAATAATTACACTAATGGTAGTGGAGCAAACAATGGTAATGTTTCAATTGAAAATACTTTCAAAAAATGTATGGATACTCAAACTAAACAAAATAGCACCCTAACAAAGCTTACTGAAAATCATAGCCCTATGTTAGGGAATTTATCTAATCAAACTGTTTCTCTTAAGAATGATGTTCAAGTTCTACAGGAAAGAACAAAGACAGTTGAGGCACAATTCGGGAAGATAGCTGAAAGCCAAACTATAAGACTTGCAAGATTTGCAAGTAAGCCAGAACCAAACCTATTGAAGACCTCAAGATGATGAGGATCGATAGAGAAGGAGAAGCACCTGAAGAACTGGACTATAGCAATGCTCCAACACCAGAATACTTCGTAGAATATCTAGTAAAGATGATCACGGCCAAGCATCCCGGAGTCGATGAAGGTAATGTTTCCATGTACCGTCAATATATTCATGAAGTAGCATGCAAAGTTCGTGATTTAGAACACCAATATAACAAGCTAGCTGAGAAACTCCCAACTAAGCTTGATGATTTATTTGAGCCCACTATTAAGATTCATAATGGAACAAATAAGGTGGATGCACTTTGTGATCTTGGTGCAAGTGTCTCCACAATTCCAAAAAGCTTATTTGATAAGTTAGGAATGGGGCCATTTAAAACTACTGAGCTAAGACTTCACTTAGTTGATTCAACTGATAGACAAGCCGTAGGAATTAAAGCTAATATTATAGTAGAAATTAAAAGATGTCCTGCTCTTATTGATCTTGTTATTGTGGACATGCCTAAAGACCCTATAGCTCATATAATCTTAGAAAGGCTATTTCTTAGAACTATAAAATCTCTAATCAATTTACATGAAGGGAATGTCAGAATTGGACTACCATCCAAAGACCCATTTGTAGTACACTTCCCTAGAAAGAAGATGGCCAAACATGATGATAATGGGATAATCACCTTGAAAGCTAATTACTTTGGAATGGGTCTTCCACTTCCTACGTAGGTGATTGATAGATCAATATTTAGCACAATTTTACCGACGTTTTTAAGTATATTATTACTCATATTTTCACTCATTTCATGCTCCAGCTAGATACACATATGTCCATTTTGTATACTTACGAGTTCTTGTTCATTTTCATATGAACTTCGCATATTTAGTAGTATTAGTAGGATTTTATTATGTTTCCCTTGTCTTTGATATGTATTTAGGTGTTATTGGCGATCATGAAAAAAGGGAGCAAAAGGGACCAAGAGGGTACAAGATGGGAAAATTACAAGCACCAGACTTAGCCATATAAGGTGTAGAAAAAGTGATATTTTTCAAACATCTTATATTTAAGTTCTAAGGCCATGGTGTTGTAGCCCTCGTCCACAAAACTTCAACGAGCCGAAGAACACCTCAATCGGAGTCCGGATGAAGAAATGGTGAGCAAAATATGAAACCATCTACAAGTTTAACGACCATCGGTAAGGGTGGGTATGCCCGTACCGTAAGGCCGTACCGGATTCCGTCGGGCCCATTTCATCAAATGGAACAACATTTGTGAAGGACCGATGTGCATATTCAGCCCCAGGCTCCCGTCAGTTCGTGAAACCGACCTCTAGCGCCTATATAAAGAGGGGAGGAGGCCAGGAGAGGCACCACTTCATCATCCACGCCCTAGGGGCGGAGCCCTGCTGCTCCGCCGCCGCAACCGCCATCTCCACAAGCCGCCGCCTCCATCACCATCTACACCAACGCAGAAGAGGAGGAGGCTACGATCTTGAAGGGCAACGCATCGATCTCCATCATCATCAACGTCTACATCTTCGATCCACCTTGTCTACTTGGTTGAAATCCGAACCATAATAGAATTTATACTTGTATGCAATTGTACCTTCATATTCATATTGCTATGATGTTGATCCCCTTCATGTACGAGTAGTTCCTTTGTTCTTGAGGAGATATGGAGAAACCCTAGCAATATTATGATGTGAAGTAAAGTTATATTATACCTTTGATCTATGAATATGTGTTAGTTTTCTCTCTTGATATTACGTGTTGTGCACCATGTAATATATGCCTTCTGGTCTTGAGAGGAAACTACCCTTAGAAGTGTGGTAGAGTGAACGACGGGAAGTGACATTATCGTATCGACGCTCTAACACATGGATGATGGGATAAGAGGGATTCACAAATCTCATATCGATAACCATGGGGTACACCCCCTAATAGCACTAGTTCAATATGTGGCTTGCAGAAGAACTAACTGTTTTGTTTATTTAGAGATGCGATGACCGATGGCTTTCTGGACGCATCTTATTACGGAACTTCGGCGGAGAGGCAGCACTGGATCCTCGAGGCGAAGGAGCGCGATGCGGTCAACCGGCAGCAGGAGCGACGGATCGCGCTCGCAGAGTCGCGGTTGCCGTTGTCCTCGCGTCGATGCAGACGAGATTTCTTTTCCGAGCGAACGATGCAGACTAGTTGGAATGGAAAAATGGGTTCAAAATATTACTGGATATTAGTTAAATCTAATTTTTGCTGGGGGCTATGGCCCATTTCGTCCCCATTAAGGTCCGCCTGTGCTACCTCCTGCAAGGTTCTATGGCTTTTAGAACTAATGAGCTAGATCATGACCTTTAGGCATGGCATAGACGCATAATTTGTCACAATGAACCCATATTACGCACAGGTGTGGGGCTTGGGATGGAAAGCAATGTTGCATTTATGAGTTTTCTTTTTCTAGTCACGAAAAAATAATTTTTCAATTTCCCAGCATCGAAACGTTTTTTTAAGCAGTGATAAGAAACGCAATATGCGTACGAAACCTACACACAAAAATAGAAGACCACTTCCGCACTACGGTTCACATATCTGTTGCGCGTTCGCTTTCTGGGAACTCATGATATTTTGTTGGAAATGGGCCAGATTTGAACTAAGCATATACTTTCGCTTGTTCCAGATTTTTTGAAAAAAATAATATTTTTAGGTCCACAACGTGTTGTTTTATCACAGATACGGTGTCGATTTTGTACGATTCCCTTCGGTGTGCCTCGTAGCACCCGCATCAAGATTTCATATCTTTGCCTAGTGTCAAGATTATACACTACGTAAAGATAGTCTTTGCCGTGTGCCAAGATTTTGACTCTTGACAAAGATTACCGAGTGCGTTAGAGGGCACTCAGCAAAGGCTGATGCCGCTAATTTTTCATCCATCGCGTGCCCAGAAACCATTTAGCATACCTCTTTGCCGAGTGTAAAAAATTCGACACTAGGCAAAGGTAGCCTTTGCGAGTCCTTTATTATGACATATGGTAAAATAAAAATTATCGTGTGTTTTTTTCGCTGAGTGTATTTTCTGTGTTTGCTGTGTACCAAATCCTTGCCTTGTGTTTTATAGTTAGTACACGGTAAAGGGAACCTTTGTCGAGTACTTCGTGTTTTAGCGGTTACATGTAAACATAGTATGCCTCACAACACTACATGAACGAGATCTTTGCCGTGTATTCTGGTCTGAGCGGATGAATGAGTTGGGGAGGTATCCCGGTTTCAGTAAAACTACAGCAAGGAACTAAACGAGAAAAATAAGAAAGCCTCTCACATTTTTAGAAGCACATGAACTACTTGTATTTCAATTCCAGTAAACTTCAATTCTGTTAAAAATTAAGATTTACTTCTACACACAATCGTAGCTTCGGGTGATGTTGAGATGAACCGTTTGCTTTTACTAGTTGCCTTTTACTCCTTCCGTTTGCTTTTAGAAGACGTTGGGGTTCTTTTTAGATTCACTCACTTTTATTTGCATTTAGTTTACTTTTAATATGTAGGTTCACTTATTTTGGTTTGTATCTAGTCTACTTATAAATATATAAAGTATTTTACATTAGTGAACAGAGTGAGTAGTAGTTTGTGATGAATCCTCATCCCACAGACACCGGAATGTTTATCCCAACCAGCTCGGAAAACTGTGGGGAAATTTTGCTTGATATGGGTCTTCTTTTTAACCGTTTGTGCCATTTATGTACTGCTGCACCCAGAGAGCGTTTGCAGACAATAGGGTAATAGCTAAAAGTACCATCAATCCATCAGCCAAGTTCACTTCACAGTTTATACACCACCCAACACATTCCACCAGTTAACAACCTAATCTGGTATAAAGGAAAAAAACAACAACAATAATCAAGTTATATATCCTACGATACGTCCAGCTAGCTTTGAGTAAGACCAACTGTTAACACACAGTCAAAGGTAGCCACATCTAATATTGATACTCGTATCCAGCATCATTACATCATTGCCATACCGTAGACAACAGCTTGTATCACCAAGGAATGCAAACGCTCATCTTGCATCACCTCTTAAATCAAAACAGAAGCGACCAAGCAACAACCACATTCATCTTGCAAAACCCAACATCCAACGTACCATGACTCTCACCATATGTTGCCGCGGTAAAGCTGACCTCTCTGTAGATGCTGCCCGCATCTTCGTCATCACCCTGATGCTTTACCTGAGCGCCAACGATCAGCACTCCATTGTTCCCTTCCACGACAAGAACATTGCGCGAGAGATCAATTGACCCGTCATCAGAGAGAGCCATAGCAACGTCTTTACATTCCAGCAAAGTGGCATTCTCATCAATACTGGCAGTACGTGCGACAAACTTCACACTGAAATCGGTTGATCCTTCTGCAAACCAGACATTTATTTGGGCCTCCAATGCCAAACGGAGATGTGCATACTTGAATTGCAGTGTGCTGCGCGGACCCGACACCATATCCTCCAGAAGAGAGCCGAATCTGTACCCTGTGATGCAGTTATAATCGAAGAATTCACCACTCAACAGCTTATCTTCAGAGGGCCTGGTCCCTTTGACTCGTAGCTCAACCTCAAATAAAACAGGGTCAATCAACTGGACTGCACGGCTTGGACCATTGAGGACCAGAGATGAATCCTGCACATATTCATAACATAATTAAGATACGTATAACATATGGGAACATGGACATATAATCAACCACTTGCCATCATAATGGTTATATAACATATGGGAATCCTATTTTCCTTTATAAAATTGTCAAGTGGAGATCCGAAAACGTGTATGACGTGCAGCTTCACTATAAGTACCAAACCCTCTAAACAAATGACTGTGAAGAATGTCCCAGACCTAATAGATGAGTATATTGCTGAATATGTCAATGACAGCAGAAATTTCAATAAAAATGTCAGAAATGCATCCAACGCTCTAACCGAGACGCAAGAGAAATTGTTAAACCAAAGCGTATCATATCAAATTGCTGAAATGAAACAGTGCGATGCATCTAAGTTTGGGCTGATCTTTCATTTCTTTTCATGTTTAAACTACTGTACTAATACTAGATGATTATGCCACACCGATATAACTCGAATATGTGATTGCATAACTAATAATTCAGTCAGAAAACCTATTGTAGTACAGTAGCATTTAGCAATATTATTTGCAAGCTAACGAGCTCGAAAGTACAGTGATACTTTACCACAAAATTACACTTTCTTCTCCTAGGAATCCATCATGCAAAAACTGAAAAAAGTGAACCCCACGCAGAAATAGTAGTGAGGAAGCCGTTGAAGTATGGTGGTACTGGTACCTGTTCGTTGAGCGTCTGGTAGTTGCTCCTGGCACGCTCAAAGATATAGTTGCGGTTACGGTCCACCGAGTCGCGCACAGCGATGAAGCCATACACATCTATCGGCCAGCACATCATAGTACCCTTCAGTTCGACCACCTTGACGGAAAATATCTGCAGCGCGCTGTCAAGCCTAGGGTAGCTCGGAACTGGCCCCATGGTAAACTGCACAGGCCCTACCTGAGCTGCATCCATCCACAAATTGAGACTATCAGTATGATTCTAGTATTCAGCAAATTTCAAAACATAAACACTATCTAAGATTGGAATCATCAGTGATCACGATTCATGGGGAAGTCTACTCACTCCTTTTCTCGACGCTACCGTAGTAGTCAGACCATGTACCCGCCCAATTGTCTCGCCACTCAGCAAGCTCGGCGAGCATCTCTCGCTCTTCCTCGTCGTCATTGTCCCGCGGCCTCTTTGATTGATCGTTCACCGTCTCCTGATGTCCCACTGCCGGCAACCTCTTGTGGCCGGTGCATGTCTCCATCTCCCCCATCTCTATCCCTCCCGTGACCTCCTCCTCCTCCATTTTAGTCGCCGCCGCCGCTGATGCCGGTATCTAGGGTTAGAGGCCGCCCTATTGTTCTCAACCCTCTGTAAATTGGGTGGCTTGCCCCCTCCGCCTGCAGACAGGATGGAAGAGAGGGGCCTCAGGCCATCTCCAACTGCGATCCAAATTAACCGGACACGTTGGGCCGTCCAGTCGTGGCTATTTGGGTGGTCTCGACATGGCCGACAGTCCGTTTGGAACACGGAGTGCGTCCAACATGAGAACGCAGCGCAAAACAATAAAACCGCAAAAAAAGTAAATTAAAACTAAAGTTCATTAAACTTAGACCTAGTTTGGGCAAATTTACATAAAAGAAAGCCGTACATGGGCTTTAACTAAAAAAATATAAAAACCCTAGGCTAGGGTTGGCCGTCGGCGCGCCACCTACTCCCAATAGTATTGCTCGTCGTCCTCGCCGTCGATGAGGACGACGCCCTCGGCGGGGACGCGCTGTTCCTGCTGGACACGCCGGAGGGCGCCGGTACTCCGGCTAGGGCGACCACTGCGTCTTTTCCAGGCGGAGTGCAGGTCCAGAGGGCTCGCCGGCCTGCGCAGGCATACCAGCCACGCCGCACCTTCTCCCGCTGCTCCGCCGCAGCGGCCTCACGCTCCGCCTCGTGCTTGAGGCCGAGGAGGCGCTCCTCCTCCCGGAGCGCGGCCTGGCGCGTGGCTTCCTCCTGCCAGCGCGTCATGGCGAGGAACGCCCACGCGTCGGTGTCCTCCTTGGCCTTCATGGCCTCCTCCTCCAGCGCGGAGGCGCGCAGCACCTCGGCGAGGTGCGGCCATTTGGCCAGCTCCTCGAGGTCTTTGACCTCGAGGGACGCCACGAGCGCAGCGCGCAGCTCGGGGTCGTCGTCCTCCTCGGGCTGGGCCTGTGGCGCTGGCGCGGCCCACGGCGGAGCAGTCGCGGGCTCGTTGATGTAGAGGCCACCGGGGCGATGGTCTGCCCTCCTCGCCGGAGTGCGAGGCTGCGTGCGAGGCCTCGTCGTCGCCGAGGTGATGAAGGTGCGTTGGCGCGCAGCGTGCGCCACCTCGAACCACAGGTCCCATTAGGGACTCTTGTCGTTGTAGGCGGGGTCCTCCCGGTGGTCCACTAGGAGATGCACGCGTCACTGTTAGATCTCCGCCAGGCGGGCGCGACTGGTTGCCGGGATCGGTGGCACCGAAACTCGATCTAGGCTCAGGTGCCAGCCGTGGGGGAGGTGCACGTCGCCCCACGGCATTGGGGCACCGGCCTCCCAGAAGATCTGCGCCACCACGACGGTGACGTAGATCCGGTCGCGCATCGGCGCCGGCGGCCCCATGTCGAAAGCCGTTGCGCGACTTGCCGGCTGCTGCTGGCCTCGTGGTCGTTCGCGCAAGGCACGAACTCGCGTTTCAGGGCCATGGCGGCGGAAGCTCGAGCGAGCGTGCGTGGGGAGTGGGAGTGGGGGTGGGGACTGGATAGGGACAGTCTGCCTCCCAGTTCACATTAAATAGGACGCGAGCCCCCCCGCAGGTGAGCCTGGGATGCGAGCAGGCGGACGCGGGAGGACTTCGCGTGCCATCCGTGGCCACGCAAACCTGGCCTAGATTTGGGCCGGCTTTGCGTCCTCCCGGACACCGCGGCCATCCGTTTTTGGGATGCGTCGCAGTTTTGGGCCACGATTTTGTTTGACGCAACCCATCCGAACGCGCGGGCGGGATGGGTGCTTGTGACGGTAAAGCACACATCCATTGGGAACCCCAAGTGGAAGGTATGATGCGTACAGCAACAAGTTTTCCCTCAGTAAGAAACCAAGGTTATCGAACCAGTAGGAGATGAAGGCCACGTGAAGGTTGTTGGTGAAGTAGTGTAGTGCGGCGCAACACCAGGGATTCCGGCGCCAACGTGGAACCTGCACAACACAATCAAAATACTTTGCCCCAACTTAACAGTGAGGTTGTCAATCTCACCGGCTTCTGTAAACAAAGGATTAAACGTATGGTGTGGAAAATGATGTTTGCTTGTAGAAAACAACAGAGAACAGAGATTGCAGTAGATTGTATTTCAGATGTAAAAGAATGGACCGGGGTCCACAGTTCACTAGTGGTGTCTCTCCAATAAGATAAATAGCATGTTGGGTGAACAAATTACAGTTGGGCAATTGACAAATAGAGATGCACATACATATATCATGATGACTACTATGAGATTTACTTAGGGAATTATGACAAAGAACATAGACCGCTATCCAGCATGCATCTATGCCTAAAAAGTCCACCTTCGGGTTAGCATCCGCACCCCTTCCAGTATTAAGTTGCAAACAACAGACAATTGCATTAAGTACGGTGCGTAATGTAATCAACACAAATATCCTTAGACAAAGCATTGATGTTTTATCCCTAGTGGCAACAGCAGATCCATATGAAGGGATTCGAAGCATAGAAAACAAAAAAATTCCTACCGCGAGAACGCAATCCAAGCCAAGATGCAATCTAGAAGATGGGAGCAACGAGGGGATGAACGAGACTAACCCTTGAAGATTTCCAAAGCCTACAAGAGGAGGCTCTCGTTGCTGCGGTAGACGATCACTTTCCGCTTTCAAAAGCGCGTAGAAGATCTTGACGGTGCCACAATCGGGCAGCACCTCCGTACTCGGTCACACGTACGGTGTTGATGACGACGTCCTTCTCCCCGTTCCAGCGAGCAGCGGAAGTAGTAGATCCTCCTCGGAATCCCGGCAGCACGACGGCGTGGTGGCGGTGGTGGTGGAGAACTCCGGCAGGGCTTCGCCTATGCGCTGCGGGAGTATTATGTGGAGGAGGAGAGGCTAGGGTTTGGGGAGAGGGGGTGGCTAGGGCGCCGGCCATGGGCAGCCCTAGGTGGTGCGGCCAAGAGTGGGCAGCCCCCTCCCTCTCCTCCTCATTATATAGGTGGAAATCCCCAAGTGTTGGTATCCAAGTCTTCGAATAAGACCCGAAACCAAAACCTTCCATAGGGACAAAACCTACCTAAGGGGGAATCCCACTCAAGGTGGGACTCCCACCCCTTCCTTGGGGGTTGGCCGGCCACCCTTGGGGAGTCCACCTTGGACTCCTCCCCTTTAGGGTTGGCTGGCCATGCAAGGTGGAGTCCCTCCGGGACTCCACTTTCCATGGTGATTTCTTCCGGACTTTTCTAGAACCTTCTAGAACCTGCCATAAATGCACCGGATCATTTCCAAACTTGGAATATGACTTCCTATATATGAATCTTATTCTCCGGACCATTCCGGACCTCCTCGTGATGTCCTGGATCCCATCCGAGACTCCGAACAAAACTTCGAACTCCATTCCTTATTCCATATCTACTTATAACGACATCAAACCTTAAGTGTGTCACCCTACGGTTCGTGAACTATGTAGACATGGTTGAGACCTCTCTCCGACCAATAACCAATAGCGGGATCCGGAGATCCATAATGGCTCCCACATATTCAACGATGACTTAGTGATCGAATGAACCATTCACATACGATACCAATTCCCTTTGTCACGCGATATTTTACTTGTCCGAGGTTTGATCATCGGTATCTCTATACCTTGTTCAACCTCGTCTCCTGACAAGTACTCTTTTCTCGTACCGTGGTATGTGGTCTCTTTATGAACCATTCATATGCTTGCAACATAATTAGACGACATTCCACCGAGAGGGCCCAGAGTATATCTATCCGTCATCGGGATGGACAAATCCCACTGTTGATCCATATGCCTCAACTCATACTTTCCGGATACTTAATCCCACCTTTATAACCACCCATTTACGCAGATGGCGTTTGATGTAATCAAAGTACCTTTCCGGTATAAGTGATTTACATGATCTCATGGTCGAAAGGACTAGGTAACTATGTATCGAAAGCTTATAGCAAATAACTTAATGACGTGATCTTATGCTACGCTTAATTGGGTGTGTCCATTACATCATTCACATAATGACATAACCTTGTTATTAATAACATCCAATGTTCATGATCACGAAACCATGATCATCTATTTAATCAACAAGCTAGTTATACAAGAGGCTTACTAGGGACTCCTTGTTGTTTACATAACACACATGTATCAATGTTTCGGTTAATACAATTATAGCATGGTATATAAACATTATCATAAACACAAAGATATATTATAATAACTGTTTTATTATTGCCTCTTGGGCATATCTCCAACGAGTCTCCCACTTGCACTAGAGTCAATAATCTAGTTTACATATGTAAAGATATAACACCTTGGCCTTCCGGTGCTTTATCATGTTTTGCTCACGGGAGAAGTTTTAGTCAACGGATCTGACATGCTCAGAAACGTATGTATTTTGCAATTCATTTGCGTCTCAACGCATCACTCATTTTCCAAATGAGTCGGCATCAAATATGTTTGGTCTTCTGGTGGAACCTTAATTCCGCGGTCTAAAATATGTCACTAATATTGTCATACACAATATAGCTTCAAAGTTCTGACACTATCGGAACTACACCAAGTTCACAAAGAACTTCTTGACTTAACATCCTCAATCATTGTCAAAACAATGACATACTCTGCCTACTTTTGTAGAATCCGTCACAATATTTTAGAACTCTTCTAAATCTAGCATTGTGCTACCTTTTAAATAACACTTAGCCTAATTGAGATTGAAATTTATTTTTATATGTGACCAAACCAATATCGGTGCAACACCTTACAGCGATTTGTTTGTCATTACCTCATATAAAACTATATATGTATCCTTGGTTCTTCTAAAGCACACAGGGATATTCTTACTCGTTTGTCCAATGATCATCACATGAATCATTCTGGTATATGCTCCTAACATTTTAGAGCACATGACATCTGATTGTGTACATATTAATTGTGATCTAAAATCACTCATGTGTTTTTACTCATTGAGTGTCAGATACACTCAAGTCTTGTTAAAACTTCATATGACAAGAACATTTTCTTAATATTTCTATATTGAACTACTTCAATATCCTTTCTATGTACTTTGACTTAAACTTATTATGTGTTTCAATCTATCTTCATAGATCTTGACACTAAATATGTTTCAGTCCATATTCTTTCATTGAAATTAATTCTCAATGAAACCTTTTAATCAAGTATATAATTACATTATTTATAACCAACTATATGTAATCAACATAAAGTGTTATAAATATGTCTCAGCGCTCCCACTTAATTTCTTGCAAATGCAAGCATCTTCATCGTTTCTGATGAAATCAAAAACTCTTTGACTATTTCATCCGATGAAGATTCCAACTCCGTGATACTCACTTCATCTAATTGAAGTTTGTATACCTATTTAGTATTCCACGGACTAGCAAAACTCTTGGTTGTATCTTGTATACACCTTTAATACACACTTCAGTTAAGTAATGTATTTTGCCATCCTACTAGCATATCTCATAAAAGAAATATGTAGCGATTACTAGAATAATCCACATAGACTATAAGCATTGCTACAGAAGATCTAATCTTATCGTAATCAACTCTTTGAACTTTGTCGTAAACAACTTTTCGACAAGTCGAGCTTATTCAAGGATATTACATCCAAGTCCATCAATTTTATAGATCCATTTACTTTCAAAAAGTATTCATCTATCTTGGATTTCATGGCGCATAGCCATTTTAACGGAGTCAGGGCCCATCATAACTTCTTTGTTTGTAGTTGGTTTATCATTGTTCAAAATCAATCCTTTGTCCACAAATCATTTATTTGATCACAAAGTAAACCATACCTACAAGGTTCAATAAGTACTTCGATCTCCATGGCTAAAACACTTTGTAGTCATGGAAGCCATGATCGTCGTGGCCGCTTCCGGAACCAATTTCCGATGCTGCGCTACTCTGATCATTATGCTCAGGTTCATAAACCTTACCAAGTTCTATTGTCCTCCCACTCAAATACTTTGCTAGAAAACAATTTCTAAGTAACATTAACAAACACTTTTGTCGTTTACTTCATAGTGGAAAGAATTCCCTATCAATTCTTTGGGATAACCAACAAAGACAATCATCCGATTTTGGTTGTAAACTCTTAGACCAAAATTTTAAAGAAAGGACTATTAGGGTTTATACCTGATACGTCTCCGACGTATCGATAATTTCTTATGTTCCATGCCACATTATTGATGATATCTACATGTTTTATGCATACTTTATGTCATATTTATGCATTTTCCGGAACTAACCTATTGACGAGATGCCGAAGGGCCGCTTGTTGTTTTCTGCTGTTTTTGGTTTCGTAAATCCTAGTAAGGAAATATTCTCGGAATCGGACGAAATCAACGCCCAACATCCTATTTTTCCACGAAGCTTCCAGAGCACTCGAAGAAGTACCGGAGAGGAGCCAGGGGGGCCCCACCCCACAGGGCGGCGCGGCCCAGGGGGGCGCCCCCCTAGTGTGTGGGCCCACCAGGCCCCCTCCGAGGCTGCCCTTCCGCCTATTTAAGGTCTCCGTCGCGAAAACCCTATCACGTTCGACGAAACCAGAGAAAACCTTCCAGAGCCGCCGCCATCGCGAAGCCAAGATCTGGGGGACAGGAGTCTCCGTTCCGGCACGCCGCCGGGACGGGGAAGTGCCCCCGAAGGCTTCTCCATCAACACCACCGCCATCTTCATCAACGCTGTTGTCTCCCATGAGGAGGGAGTAGTTCTCCATCGAGGCTCGGGGCTGTACCGGTAGCTATGTGGTTCATCTCTCTCCTATGTACTTCAATACAATAATCTCATGAGCTGCCTTACATGATTGAGATTCATATGATGATGCTTGTAATCTAGATGTCATTATGCTAGTCAAGTGGATTTTACTTATGTGATCTCCGGAGACTCCTTGTCCCACGTGTGTAAAGGTGACAAGTGTGTGCACCGTGTGGGTCTCTTAGGCTATATTTCACAGAATACTTATTCACCGAGTTATGATTTGAGTTGGATGTCTCTATGAAATTGTGGTGTGTTAGTACCTCCCGTGAATGCTCAAAGTGACAGCGTGGGGTGTTCATTAGTACTTGGGAATGCATCTTTAAGGTTTGCCTACATGATGAATTAGTGTTCGTTATCTTGCCGTAGAGTAATTCGGAGTAGCATATTGAAGTGCTTATTTATATCTCTTTATGATTGCAATGTGTTTTGTATCACAATTTATCCGTGTGCTACTCTAGTGATGTTATTAAAGTAGTTTATTCCTCCCGCACGGTGTAATGGTGACAAGTGTGTGCATCGTGTAGTACTTGGCGTAGGCTATGATTGTGATCTCTTGTAGATTATGAAGTTAACTATTGCTATGATAGTATTGATGTGATCTATTCCTCCTTTCGTAGTGTGAAGGTGACAGTGTGCATGCTATGTTAGTACTTGGTTTGGTTATGTTGATCTGTTATGCACTCTAAGGTTATTTAAATATGAACATTGAATATTGTGGAGCTTGTTAACTCCGGCATTGAGGGTTCGTGTAATCCTACACAGCTTAGTGGTGTTCATCATCCAACAAGAGGGTGTAGAGTCTAGCATCTATCTATTTATTCTCGTTATGTGATCAATGTTGAGAGTGTCCACTAGTGAAAGTATGATCCCTAGGCCTTGTTCCTAAATATTGCTATCGCTGTTTGTTTACTGTTTTACTGCATCTATACTTCCTGCAATATTACTACCATCAACTGCACGCCAGCAAGCACTTTTCTGGCGCCGTTACTACTGCTCATATTCATTCATACCACTTGTATTTCACTATCTCTTCGCCGAACTAGTGCACCTATTAGGTGTGTTGGGGACACAAGAGACTTCTTGCTTTGTGGTTGCAGGGTTGCATGAGAGGGATATCTTTGACCTCTTCCTCCCCGAGTTCGATAAACCTTGGGTGATCCACTTAAGGGAAACTTGCCGCTGTTCTACAAACCTCTGCTCTTGGAGGCCCAACACCGTCTACAAGAATAGAAGCACCCGTAGACATCAAGCTACTTTTCTCGGCGTCGTTGCCGGGGAGGAAAGGTAAACGGCACTCACACACCGGATCCCGGCAACGAAGCACTTTTCTGGCGCCGTTGCCGGGGAGGAAAGGTAAAAGGCACTCATACTCCGGTCCCGGTAACTAAGTACTTTTCTCGTTGCCGTTGTGTGTGTGCTCGAAGCTATTTCCTTTAGATCCTGCAATTGCATCTTTTTGTTTCTTGTTTACACTAGTTTGGCATAATGGACAACAATGAGCTTCTTATTCTATTTCCTGATTTAAGACATGGATGGTTTGATGCGAAAATTAAAAAACCTATGGAACATATTAGTATGAACGCTTTGAACACCATTGTTGCTAATGATATGGAAAATTCTAAGCTTGGGGAAGCTGGCTTTGATGAGCATGATATTTTTAGTCCCCCAAGCATTGAGGAGAAAATTTACTTTGATGATACTTTGCCTCCTATTTATGATGATTATAATGATATTGGTCTTTTAGTACCGCCTGTTATGGAGGATAAATTTGATTATGATTACAATATGCCTCCTATATTTGATGATGAGAATAATAATGATAGCTACTTTGTTGAATTTGCTCCCACTACAACTAATAAAATTGATTATGCTTATGTGGAGAGTAATGATACTTTTATGCATATAGGTCATGATAAGAATGCTTTATGTGATACTTATATTGTTGAGTTTGTTCATGATGCCTCTGAAAATTATTATGAGAGAGGAAAATATGGTTGTAGAAATTTTCATGTTACTAAAACACCTCTCTATGTGCTGAAATTTTTGAAGCTACACTTGTTTTATCTTCCTATGCTTGTTACTTTGCTCTTCATGAACTTGTTTATTTACAAGATTCCTATGCATAGGAAGCATGTTAGACTTAAATTTGTTTTGAATTTGCCTCTTGATGCTCTCTTTTGCTTCAACTACTATTTCTTGCGAGTGCATCATTAAAATTGCTGAGTCTATCTTAATGGCTATAAAGAAAGAACTTCTTGGGAGATAACCCATGTGTTTATTTTGCTACAGTACTTTTGTTTTATATTTGTGTCTTGGAAGTTGTTACTACTGTAGCAACCTCTCCTTATCTTTATTTTATTGCATTGTTGTGCCAAGTAAAGTCTTTGATAGCAAGGTTCATACTAGATTTGGATTACTGCGCAGAAACAGATTTCTGTCTGTCACGAATCTGGGCAGAATTCTCTGTAGGTAACTCAGAAAAATCTGCCAATTTACGTGCGTGATCCTCAGATATGTACGCAACTTTCATTCAATTTGAGCATTTTCATCTGAGCAAGTCTGGTGCCACTTTAAAATTCGTCTTTACGGACTGTTCTGTTTTGACAGATTCTGCCTTTTATTTCGCATTGCCTCTTTTGCTATGTTGGATGGATTTCTTTGTTCCATTGACTTCCAGTAGCTTTGGGCAATGTCCAGAAGTGTTAAGAATGATTGTGTCACCTCTGAACATGTGAATTTTTGATTATGCACTAACCCTCTAATGAGTTTGTTTCGAGTTTGGTGTGGAGGAAGTTTTCAAGGGTCAAGAGAGGAGGATGATATACTATGATCAAGAAGAGTGAAAAGTCTAAGCTTGGGGATGCCCCGGTGGTTCATCCCTGCATATTTCAAGAAGACTCAAGCGTCTAAGCTTGGGGATGCCCAAGGCATCCCCTTCTTCATCGACAACTTATCGTGTTCCTTCCCTTGAAACTATATTTTTATTCGGTCACATCTTATGTACTTTACTTGGAGCGTCCGTTTGTTTTTGTTTTTGTTTTTGTTTGAATAAATACATGCTTGTGTGGGAGAGAGACACGCTCCGCTGGTTCATATGAACACATGTGTTCTTAGCTTTTAATGTTCATGGCGAAGGTTGAAACTGCTTCGTTCATTGTTATATGGTTGGAAACGGGAAATGCTACATGTAGTAATTGATAAAATGTCTTGGATAATTTGATACTTGGCAATTGTTGTGCTCATGTTTAAGCTCTTGCATCATATACTTTGCACCTATTAATGAAGAAATACATAGAGCTTGCTAAAATTTGGTTTGCATAATTGGTCTCTCTAAGGTCTAGATAATTTCTAGTAAAGAGTTTGAACAACAAGGAAGACGGTGTAGAGTCTTATAATGTTTACAATATGTCTTTTATGTGAGTTTTGCTGCACCGGTTCATCCTTGTGTTTGTTTCAAATAACCTTGCTAGCCTAAACCTTGTATCGAGAGGGAATACTTCTCATGCATCCAAAATCCTTGAGCCAACCACTATGCCATTTGTGTCCACCATACCTACCTACTACATGGTATTTCTCCGCCATTCCAAAGTAAATTGCTTGAGTGCTACCTTTAAATTTCCATCATTCGCCTTTGCAATATATAGCTCATGGGACAAAATAGCCTTAAAAACTATTGTGGTATTGAATATGTACTTATGCACTTTATCTCTTATTAAGTTGCTTGTTGTGCGATAACCATGTTCCCGGGGACGCCATCAACTTTACTTTGTTGAATATCATGTGAGTTGCTATGCATGTTCGGCTTGTCTGAAGTAAGGGCGGTTTTCACCATCAAATGGTTTGAGTATGCATACTGTTAGAGAAGAACATTGGGCCGCTAACTAAAGCCATGAATCATGGTGGAAGTTTCAGCTTTGGACATAAAACCTCAATCTCTTATGAGAATATTATCTGTTGTTGAATGCTTAAGCATTAAAAGAGGAGTCCATTATCTGTTGTCTATGTTGTCCCGGTATGGGTGTCTAAGTTGAAGAATGATCAAAAGCGAGAAATCCAAATGCGAACTTTCTCCTTAGACCCTTGTACAGGCGGCATAGAGGTACCCCTTTGTGACACTTGGTTGAAACATATGTTATGCAATGATAATCCGTGTTAATCCGAGCTAATTAGGACAAGGTGCGGGCACTACTAGTATACTATGCATGAGGCTTGCAACTTGTAAGATATAATTTACATGATACATATGCTTTATTACTACCGTTGACAAAATTGTTTCATGTTTTCAAAATAAAAGCTCTAGCACAAATATAGCAATCGATGCTTTCCTCTTTGAAGGACCTTTCTTTTACTTTTATGTTGAGTCAGTTCACCTATTTCTCTCCATCTCAAGAAGCAAACACTTGTGTGAACTCGTGCATTGATTCCTACATACTTGCATATTGCACTTGTTATATTACTTTACATTGACACTATCCATGAGATATACATGTTATAAGTTGAAAGCAACCGCTGAAACTTAATCTTCCTTTGTGTTGCTTCAATACCTTTACTTTGATTTATTGCTTTATGAGTTAACTCTTATGCAAGACTTATTGATGCTTGTCTTGAAGTACTATTCATGAAAAGTCTTTGCTTTATGATTCATTTGTTTACTCATGTCATTACCATTGTTTTGATCGCTGCATTCATTACATATGCTTACAATAGTATGATCAAGGTTATGATGGCATGTCACTCCGAAATTATCTTTGTTATCGTTTACCTGCTCGGGACGAGCAGAACTAAGCTTGGGGATGCTGATACGTCTCCGACGTATCGATAATTTCTTATGTTCCATGCCACATTATTGATGATATCTACATGTTTTATGCATACTTTATGTCATATTTATGCGTTTTCCGGAACTAACCTATTGACGAGATGCCGAAGGGCCGCTGCTCGTTTTCTCGCTGTTTTTGGTTTCAGAAATCCTAGTAAGGAAATATTCTCGGAATCGGACGAAATCAACGCCCAACATCCTATTTTTCCCGGAAGGTTCCAGAGCATCGAAGAAGTACCGGAGAGGAGCCAGGGGGCCCCACCCCACAGGGCGGCGCGGCCCAGGGGTGCGCGCCCCCTAGTGTGTGGGCCCACCAGGCCCCCTCCGAGGCTGCCCTTCCGCCTATTTAAGGTCTCCGTCGCGAAAACCCTATTACGTTCGACGAAACCAGAGAAAACCTTCCAGAGCCGCCGCCATCGCGAAGCCAAGATCTGGGGGACAGGAGTCTCCGTTCCGGCACGCCGCCGGGACGGGGAAGTGCCCCCGGAAGGCTTCTCCATCAACACCACCGCCATCTTCATCAACGCTGCTGTCTCCCATGAGGAGGGAGTAGTTCTCCATCGAGGCTCGGGGCTGTACCGGTAGCTATGTGGTTCATCTCTCTCCTATGTACTTCAATACAATAATCTCATGAGCTGCCTTACATGATTGAGATTCATATGATGATGCTTGTAATCTAGATGTCATTATGCTAGTCAAGTGGATTTTACTTATGTGATCTCCGGAGACTCCTTGTCCCACGTGTGTAAAGGTGACAAGTGTGTGCACCGTGTGGGTCTCTTAGGCTATATTTCACAGAATACTTATTCACCGAGTTATGATTTGAGTTGGATGTCTCTATGAAATTGTGGTGTGTTAGTACCTCCTGTGAATGCTCAAAGTGACAGCGTGGGGTGTTCATTAGTACTTGGGAATGCATCTTTAAGGTTTGCCTACATGATGAATTAGTGTTCGTTATCTTGCCGTAGAGTAATTCGGAGTAGCATAGTGAAGTGCTTATTTATATCTCTTTATGATTGCAATGTGTTTTGTATCACAATTTATCCGTGTGCTACTCTAGTGATGTTATTAAAGTAGTTTATTCCTCCCGCACGGTGTAATGGTGACGAGTGTGTGCATCGTGTAGTACTTGGCGTAGGCTATGATTGTGATCTCTTGTAGATTATGAAGTTAACTATTGCTATGATAGTATTGATGTGATCTATTCCTCCTTTCGTAGTGTGAAGGTGACAGTGTGCATGCTATGTTAGTACTTGGTTTGGTTATGTTGATCTGTTATGCACTCTAAGGTTATTTAAATATGAACATTGAATATTGTGGAGCTTGTTAACTCCGGCATTGAGGGTTCGTGTAATCCTACACAGCTTAGTGGTGTTCATCATCCAACAAGAGGGTGTAGAGTCTAGCATCTATCTATTTATTCTGTTATGTGATCAATGTTGAGAGTGTCCACTAGTGAAAGTATGATCCCTAGGCCTTGTTCCTAAATATCGCTATCGCTGTTTGTTTACTCGTTTTACTCGCATTTATACTGCCTGCAATATTACTACCATCAACTGCACGCCAGCAAGCACTTTTCTGGCGCCGTTACTACTGCTCATATTCATTCATACCACTTGTATTTCACTATCTCTTCGCCGAACTAGTGCACCTATTAGGTGTGCTGGGGACACAAGAGACTTCTTGCTTTGTGGTTGCAGGGTTGCATGAGAGGAATATCTTTGACCTCTTCCTCCCTGAGTTCGATAAACCTTGGGTGATCCACTTAAGGGAAACTTGCTGCTGTTCTCAAACCTCTGCTCTTGGAGGCCCAACACTGTCTACAAGAATAGAAGCACCCGTAGACATCAATACCCATGCCATAACTCGTATGGTGTCATTTCAACGGATCATGATGATGCTCTATTCAGTGTAAAAGCGGTAGTCTCTAAAGCATAATCCACAAAAATATAATGGCATCAATATTTTATCTCATCATTGATCCAACAAGGTTTGGATACATCTCTCGGATACTCCATCATCATTATGATACTCCAAGAAACGTGAGTTGTAGAATAATTTCATAACTCTCTTAGATGTTCGCTAAAACTCGTAATTCAAATATTTCCCCCATGATCCAATCATAGATATTTGACTTTTCTATTACGATGATTTCCACTTCATGCTGAAATTTATTTGAATCCATTCAAATGTTTCAAACTTCTTCCTTATCGAATATATCCACATATATAGTCAATTCATTGTTGGAAGTTTTCATGAAGTAGAAGAATCTCCCGCACACAACTATGCCCAGTGAACCTCATACATCATCATGTATGTTTCCACTAAGTTAGTTGTCCGTTCAACTCTTGGCCTATGAACGTTATTTTAGTCATTCTCTTTAGAAAAGATTTGCAAGCGCCAAATGATTCAAAAATCAAATGACTCTAAAAAATCCATTTGCATGGAGTTCCTTCATGCGCTCCTTTCTAACATGACCTAAATGGCGGTTCCACAAATAAGTGTAATTCGAATCATTTGCCTTATGGCATTTTAGCGTCAGTGTTATGTATGTGTGTTTTCACCATTAAGATTCATAATAACTTATCCATCGTATATGGAGTAATGTCATAACTTGAACAACTCATTGTTTTCATTTGACTAGAGCAAAATAATAATTATTAAGTTCTTTATTATAAATTCTAAGGGCTAGGTAGAATGCCAACGACAAACATAATAACACTTTATTATGTTTCAGACGTGCATTATTACCATATTCCTTATCAATCACTTAGGCCATTGTATTCTTGTATTGTGTTGTTTTGTATGACACTTCATACCAACCAATATGGTACAAATACCCAAGAATTTCATTGTGTGACCAAATGAGGAATACATCCATAACATGTATATCATTTATATACACCTGAGCTAGACTTTCTAGTCTTTTCTTTCTTTCTGCCAAAATATCTTTTGTACTTTCTCTTTTAGCTTTCCTCATTCTCAGAAAACACTTCACCTTCAATAACTTCTAGGTTTGTTGGTCAAATACCAATAACCTTGAGGTTCTTACTTTGAAGTTGATCATCATATGACAAGTGTTTCAGATTTCACTATTAGTAACTTTTTAATATAATGAACAATTTCACTCATAATTTTATCCATCATATCATGACGACTTTCCGAGACCATGTTCGTACATGCTAGGCTCGTAAAGTTTAACCTCGCATTCGCATGTGCAAATCTGGCTTGCATCCGTTGTATGCACACGTAGAATCTATCACACCCGATCATCACGAGATGCTTCGAAACGACGAGTCTTAGCAACGGTGCATACTAAGGACGATCACTTCATGGATATGCGAATATCGTTAGTGCCCCAATAGTTGGAGGATTGGGATGCCTTGCGTCTTCAACCTTCCTACAATCCCATAAAACTTATGAGTTTATGTAGTCTCACCAAATTATATTCTATCATCTTGCAATAAGGTTTTAGATATCACATATATCTCATACCTTGATTATTTCTGAAAACAAAATTTTCAGCTCCTTACTTTTCAAACAAATTTGAACTTCAAGTTTCACGGAGACAAGATAACTTTAGGTACTAATTGAAACCATAGCTCTTTGAATCAACAATGTGAGGTTTACTAAAAGTTTGCAATAGGACTTAATCATTTCTTGATTCTTTAACAATACGGTACCAGATCCGTAAAGTTTCTTGTCAGATTTTAACAAGTATTTCTATCTCAATTACAAGACTAGCGCTTGGTAGAAAACGGATGCCAATACTACAAATTAATTCAAAATACTACTCGGACTATGTTTATGATAATTAGTTCATGTTTTAATCTAATTACTAATGAACTCCCACTTAATACAACATCCCTCATAGTTGTTAAGTGGTACACGATCCACATCCACTACACCAAAACCGATCATCACGTGAGATGATGTAGCTTCAATGGTGAACATCAACATGTTGATCATATCATCCATATGACTCGTGTTCAACCTTTCGGTTTCCGTTGTCCCGAGGCCATGTCTGTACATGCTAGGCTCGTCAAGCAAACCCAAGTATTCCGCGTGTGCAACATGGCTTACACTCGTTGTATGTGAACGTTGAGTCTATCACATCCGATCATCACGAGATGCTTCGAAACGACGAACTATATCAACGGTGCATACGAGGGGAGAACACTTTATTATCTTGATATTAATGTGAGGGATCATCTTATAATGCTACTATCGCGTTCTAAGCAAAATAAGATGCATAAAGGATTAACATCACATGCAATTCATATGTGATATGATATGGCCCTTTAGTCTTTGCGCCTTCGATCTTCATCTCCAAAGCACGGACATGATCTCCATCATCAACGGGCATGATCTCCATCATCGTCGACGTAGCGTCAAGGTCCATGGCGCCGTCTTCATGGTTGTTCACCTCATGTAGCAACTATTACAACTACTTTGAAATACTACTCAACATGAAATTTAAAGACAACCATAAGGCTCCTTCCGGTTGCCACAATACAATAATGATCATCTCATACATATTCATCATCACATCATGGACATATCACATCACCAAACCCTGCAAAAACAAGTTAGACGTCTCTAATTTGGTTTGCATATTTTACTTGGTTTAGGGTTTTCGAGTAAGATCTAATCTACCTACGAACATGAACCACAACGGTGATACTAGTGTTGTCAATAGAAAGAGTAAATTGAATCTTCACTATGGTGGGAGAGACAGACACCCGCAAAGCCACTTATGCAATACAAGTAGCATGTCGAACGTGGAGCAAGTCTCATGAACGCGGTCATGTCAAGTTAGCCCGAGCCGCTTCATCCCACCATGCCACAAAGATGCAAAGTACTCGAACTAAAGACAACAAAGCATCAACGCCCACAAAACAATTGTGTTCTACTCGTGCAACCATCTATGCATAGACACGGCTCGGATACCACTGAAGGGATTCGAAGCATAGAAAACAAAAAATTTCCTACCGCGAGAACGCAATCCAAGCCAAGATGCAATCTAGAAGATGGGAGCAACGAGGGGATGAACGAGACTAACCCTTGAATATTTCCAAAACCTACAAGAGGAGGCTCTCGTTGCTGCGGTAGACGATCACTTTCCGCTTTCAAAAGCGCGTAGAAGATCTTGACGGTGCCACAATCGGGCAGCTCCTCCGTACTCGGTCACACGTACGGTGTTGATGATGACGTCCTTCTCCCCGTTCCAGCGAGCAGCGGAAGTAGTAGATCCTCCTCGGAATCCCGGCAGCACGACGGCCTGGTGGCGGTGGTGGTGGAGAACTCCGGCAGGGCTTCACCTATGCGCTGCGGGAGTATTATGTGGAGGAGGAGAGGCTAGGGTTTGGGGAGAGGGGGTGGCTAGGGCGCCGGCCATGGGCAGCCCTAGGTGGTGCGGCCAAGAGTGGGCAGCCCCCTCCCTCTCCTCCTCATTATATAGGTGGAAATCCCCAAGTGTTGGTATCCAAGTCTTCGAATAAGACCCGAAACCAAAACCTTCCATAGGGACAAAACCTACCTAAGGGGGGAATCCCACTCAAGGTGGGACTCCCACCCCTTCCTTGGTGGGTTGGCCGGCCACCCCTCCGGGACTCCACTTTCCATGGTGATTTCTTCCGGACTTTTCTAGAACCTTCTAGAACCTGACATAAATCCACCGGATCATTTCCAAACTTGGAATATGACTTCCTATATATGAATCTTATTCTCCGGACCATTCCGGACCTCCTCGTGATCTCCTGGATCCCATCCGAGACTCCGAACAAAACTTCGAACTCCATTCCTTATTCCATATCTACTTAAACGACATCAAACCTTAAGTGTGTCACCCTACGGTTCGCGAACTATGTAGACATGGTTGAGACCTTTCTCCGACCAATAACCAATAGCGGGATCTGGAGATCCATAATGGCTCCCACATATTCAACGATGACTTAGTGATCGTATGAACCATTCACATACGATACCAATTCCCTTTGTCACGCGATATTTTACTTGTCCGAGGTTTGATCATCGGTATCTCTATACCTTGTTCAACCTCGTCTCCTGACAAGTACTCTTTTCTCGTACCGTGGTATGTGGTCTCTTTATGAACCATTCATATGCTTGCAAGCTAATTAGACGACATTCCACCGAGAGGACCCAGAGTATATCTATCCGTCATCGGGATGGACAAATCCCACTGTTGATCCATATGCCTCAACTCATACTTTCCGGATACTTAATCCCACCTTTATAACCACCCATTTACGCAGATGGCGTTTGATGTAATCAAAGTACCTTTCCGGTATAAGTGATTTACATGATCTCATGGTCGAAAGGACTAGGTAACTATGTATTGAAAAGCTTATAGCAAATAACTTAATGACGTGATCTTATGCTACGCTTAATTGGGTGTGTCCATTACATCATTCACATAATGACATAACCTTGTTATTAATAACATCCAATGTTCATGATCACGAAACCATGATCATCTATTTAATCAACAAGCTAGTTATACAAGAGGCTTACCAGGGACTCCTTGTTGTTTACATAACACACATGTATCAATGTTTTAGTTAATACAATTATAGCATGGTATATAAACATTATCATAAACACAAAGATATATTATAATAACTATTTTATTATTGCCTCTTGGGAATATCTCCAACACCATAACCTTAGAACTTTCTGTCACTGTCCCAGATTCAATGGAGGCATGAACCCACTATCGAGCATAAATACTCCCTCTTGGAGTCACAAGTATCAACTTGGCCAGAACCTCTACTAGCAACGGAGAGCATGCAAGATCATAAACAACACATATATGATAGATCAATAATCAACTTGACATAGTATTCAATATTCATCGGATCCCAACAAACACAACATGTAGCATTACTAATAGATGATCTAGATCATGATAGGCAGCTCACAAGATCTAAACATGATAGCACAAGAGGACAAGACAACCATCTAGCTACTGCTATGGACCCATAGTCTAAGGATGAACTACTCACGCATCAATCCGGAGGCGGGCATGATGATGTACAGTCCTCCGGTGATGATTCCCCTCTCCGGCAGGGTGCCGGAGGCGATCTCCTGAATCCCCCGAGATGGGATTGGCGGCGGCGGCGTCTCTGGAACTTTTCTCGTATCGTGGCTCTCGGTGATAGGGTTTTCGCGAAGGAGAGAATTTATAGGCGAAGGGGTAGAGTCGGGTGGCGCCCGAGGGGCCCACCCCATAGGACGGCGCGCCCAGGGGTGGGGCCGCGCCCCCCTAGGGTGTGGCCGCCTCGTCGCCCCTCTTCGTCTCCTCTTCGTACTTCTGGAAGGCTCCGTGCAAAATAAGACCGTGGGCTTTTGTTTCATCCAATTCCGAGAATATTTCTTGTGTAGGATTTCTGAAACCAAAAACAGCAGAAAACAGGAACTGGCGCTTCGGCATCTTGTTAATAGGTTAGTGCCGGAAAATGCATAAAAATGATGTAAAGTGTATATAAAACATGTGAGTATTGTCATATAACTAGCATGGAACATAAGAAATTATAGATACGTTTGAGACGTATCAAGCATCCCCAAGCTTAGTTCCTACTCGCCCTCGAGTAGGTAAACGATAACAAGGATAATTTCTGAAGTGACATGCTACTATCATAATTTTGATCAATACTATTGTAAAGCATATGAAGTGAATGAAGTGATTTGAAGCAATGGTAAAGATAATGACTAAACAACTGAATCATATAGCAAAAACTTTTCATGAATAGTACCTTCAAGACAAGCATCAATAAGTCTTGCACAAGATTTAACTCATAAAGCAATAGATTCTTAATAGAAGGTTTTGAAGCAACACAAAGGATGATTAAGTTTCAGCAATTGCTTTCAACTTGTAACATGTATATCTCATGGATAGTTGTCAACATAAAGCAATATAACAAGTGCAATAGGTAAACATGTAAGAATCAATGCACACAGTTGACACAAGTGTTTGCTTCTAAGATAGAAAGAAGTAGGTAAACTGACTCAACATAAAGTAAAAGAAAGGCCCTTCGCGGAGGGAAGCATGGATTACTCATGTGCTAGAGCTTTTTATTTTGAAAGCATGGAAACAATTTTGTCAACGGTAGTAATAATTCATATGTGTTATGCATAACACCTCCTATAAGTTGCAAGCCTCATGCATCGAATACCAATAGTGCCCGCACCTTGTCCTAGTTAGCTCGGATTTCCATGGATTATCATTGCATTACATATGTTTCAACCAAGTGTCACAAAGGGGTACCTCTATGCCACCTGTACAAAGGTCCAAGGAGATAGATCGCATTTGATTTCTCAGTTTTGATAGATCTCAACTAGAGGACATCCATACCGGGACAACATAGAAAACAGATAATGGACTCCTCTTTTTAATGCTTAAGCATTCAACAACAGATAATATTCTTATAAGAGATTGAGGATTAATGTCCAAACTGAAACTTCCACCATGATACATGGCTTTGGTTGGCGGCCCAATGTTCTTCTCTAACAATATGCATACTCAAACCATTTAATCATGATAAATCACCCTTACTTCGGACAAGACGAACATGTATAGCAACTCACATGATATTCAACAAAGGTGTAAAAAGTTGATGGCGTCCCCGAAACATGGTTACCGCTCAACAAGCAACTTATAAGAAATAAGATACATAAGCAACATATTCAATACCACAATAGTTTTTAAGCTATTTTCCCATGAGCTATGTATTGCAAAGACAAGGAATGAAATTTTTAAAGGTAGCACACAAGCAATTTACTTTGGAATGGTAGAGAAATACCACATAGTAGGTAGTTATGGTGGACACAAATGGCATGAGTTTTGGCACAAGGTTTTTGGATGCACGAGAAGCATTTCCTCTCAGTACAAGGCTTTGGGCTAGCAAGGTTGTTTGAAGCAACACAAGTATGAACCGGTACAGCAAAACTTAAATAAGAACATATTGCAAGCATTATAAGACTCTACACTGTCTCCTTGTTGCTCAAACACTTTTACCAGAAAATATCTAGACTGTAGAGAGATCAATCATGCAATCCAAATTTCAACAAGCTCTATAGTAGTTCTCCAATAGTAGGTTTAAACTACATGATGCAAAAGCTTAAACATGATCTATGAGAGCTCAAAACAATTGCCAAGTATCAAATTATTCAAGACATATAGCATTTCCCACATGAAGCATTTTCTGTTTCCAACCAAATAGCAATCAACGAAGCGGTTTTCAACTCCGCCACGAACATTAAAAGTAAAGCTAAGAACACCAGTGTTCATATGAAAAAGCGGAGCGTGTATTTCTCCAATACAAGGAATGCTAGGATCATATTTTATTCAAACAAAAATGAAAACAAAAACAAACAGACACTCCAAGTAAAGCACATAAGATGTGACGGAATAAAAATATAGTTTCACTAGAGGTGACCTGATAAGTTGTCGATGAAGAAGGAGATGCCTTGGGCATCCCCAAGCTTAGATGCTTGAGTCTTCTTGAAATATGCAGGGATGAACCACGGGGGCATCCCCAAGCTTAGACTTTTCACTCTTCTTGATCATATTATATCATCCTCCTCTCTTGACCCTTGAAAACTTCCTCCACACCAAACTCAAAACAAACTCATTAGAGGGTTAGTCATAATCAAAAATTCACATGTTAAGAGAGGACACAATCATTCTTAACACTTCTGGACATTACCCAAAGCTATTGAAAGTCAATGGAACAAAGAAATCCACTCAACACAGTAAAAGAGGATATGCGAAATAAAAGGCAGAATCTGTCAATACAGAACAGTCCGTAAAGACGAATTTTTTCGAGGTACTTAACAGGCTCAGATGAAAAAGCTCAAATTGAATGAAAGTTGCGTACGTATCTGAGGATCACGCCTGAATTTTTTCAGCATTTTACGAGTTTCCTACAGAGAGATCTACTCAAATTCGTGACAGCTAAAAATCTGTTTCTGCGCAGGAATCCAAATCTAGTATCAACTTTACTATCAAAGACTTTACTTGGCACAACAACATGATAAGGAGAGGTTGCTACAGTAGTAACAACTTCCAAGACACAACAAAACAGTAGCAAAAATAAAAACATGGGTTATCTCCCAAGAAGTGCTTTCTTTATAGCCATTAAGATGGGCCCAGTAATTTTAATGATGCTCTCGCAAGAAATAAGAGTTGAAGCAAAAGAGAGCATCAAAAGAAAATAATAAACACTTTTAAGTCTAACCCACTTCCTATGAAAAGGAATCTTGTAAATAAACAAGTCATGCAAGCATAATGCAATAAGCATAGGAAAACAAGACAAGCGCAACTTCAAGATTTTAAGCAAAAAGAGAGGTGTTTTAGTAACATGAAAATCCCTACAACCATATTGTCCTCTCTCATAAAGATTTTCAGTAGCATCATGAACAAACTCAACAATATAACTATCACATGAAACATTCTTATCATGAGCTACATGCATAAAATTATTACTCTCCACATAAGCATAGTCATTACTTAATTGTAGTGGGAGCAAATTCAGTAAGATAGCTATCATTATTCTCATCACCATAATCATCATATATAGGAGGCATATTGTAATCATAATTAATTATCTCCTCAATGCTTGGGGGACTAAAAATATCATGCTCCTCAAAACCAGCTTCCCCAAGCTTAGAATTTTCCATAGCATTAGCAACAATGGTGTTCAAAGCATTCATACTAATAACATTGCCATTAGCATGCATATAAAGTTCCATAGGTTTTTAAATTTTCTCTTCAACACCTCATGTCCTAACTCAAGATAAATACTATAAAGATCTCTAATATTTTTGTTGTTTTCCATTAAGCCTAACTAGTGAAGTCACACAACTTAGTACTTTCATGAGTATTCATTTTAACAGTAATAAAGCAAACCGAATTAAATAAAGTAAAACAAGTAGCTAATTTTTTTGTGTTTTTGATATAAAGAAAGCAAACAAGACAGAAAATAAAATAAAGCAAGACAATAAACAAAGTAAAGAGATTGGATGTGAGAGACTCCCCTTGCAGCGTGTCTTGATCTCCCCGACAACGGCGCCAGAAAAAGAGCTGCTTGTGACGGTAAAGCACACGTCCGTTGGGAACCCCAAGAGGAAGGTATGATGCGTACAGCAGGAAGTTTTCCCTCAGTAAGAAACCAAGGTTATCGAACCAGTAGGAGATGAAGGCCACGTGAAGGTTGTTGGTGAAGGAGTGTAGTGCGGCGCAACACCAGAGATTCCGGCGCCAACGTGGAACCTGCACAACACAATCAAAATACTTTGCCCCAACTTAACAGTGAGGTTGTCAATCTCACCGGCTTGCTGTAAACAAAGGATTAAACGTATGGTGTGGAAAATGATGTTTGCTTGTAGAAAATAACAGAGAACAGAGATTGCAGTAGATTGTATTTCAGATGTAAAAGAATGGACCGGATCCATAGTTCACTAGTGGTGTCTCTCCAATAAGATAAATAGCATGTTGGGTGAAAAAATTACAGTTGGGCAATTGACAAATAGAGATGCACATATATATATCATGATGACTACTATGAGATTTACTTAGGGCATTACGACAAAGAACATAGACCGCTATCCAGCATGCTTCTATGCCTAAAAAGTCCACCTTCGGGTTAGCATCCGCACCCCTTCCAGTATTAAGTTGCAAACAACAGACAATTGCATTAAGTACGATGCGTAATGTAATCAACACAAATATCCTTAGACAAAGCATTGATGTTTTATCCCTAGTGGCAACAGACACATCCATAACCTTAGAACTTTCCGTCACTCGTCCCAGCATTCAATGGAGGCATGAACCCACTATCGAGCATAAATACTCCCTCTTGGAGTCACAAGTATCAACTTGGCCGGAGCCTCTACTAGCAACGGAGAGCATGCAAGATCATAAACAACACATATATGATAGATCAATAATCAACTTGACATAGTATTCAATATTCATCGGATCCCAACAAACACAACATGTAGCATTACAAATAGATGATCTTGATCATGATAGGCAGCTCACAAGATCTAAACATGCTAGCACAAGAGGAGAAGACAACCATCTAGCTACTGCTATGGACCCATAGTCCAAGGATGAACTACTCACGCATCAATCCGGAGGCGGGCATGATGATGTAGAGTCCTCCGGTGATGATTCCCCTCTCCGGCAGGGTGCCGGAGGCGATCTCCTGAATCCCCCGAGATGGGATTGGCAGCGGCGGTGTCTCTGGAACTTTTCTCGTATCGTGGCTCTCGGTGATAGGGTTTTCGCGACGGAGAGAATTTATAGGCGAAGGGGCAGAGTCGGGAGGCGCCCGAGGGGCCCATCCTATAGGGCGGCGCGCCCAGGGTGGGGCCGCGCCCCCCTAGGGTGTGGCCGCCTCGTCGCCCCTCTTCGTTTCCTCTTCGGACTTCTGGAAGGCTCCGTGCAAAATAAGACCGTGGGCTTTTGTTTCGTCCAATTCCGAGAATATTTCCTGTGTAGGATTTCTGAAACCAAAAACAGCAGAAAACAGGAACTGGCGCTTCGGCATCTTGTTAATAGGTTAGTGCCGGAAAATGCATAAAAAAGATGTAAAGTCTATATAAAACATGTGAGTATTGTCATATAACTAGCATTGAACATAAGAAATTATAGATACCTTTGAGACGTATCAATGGGTCGCCGCGTTGGAGATGGCCTCAAGACAGCAAGCGCTGAGGGCATCTCCAGCGGGGCGACGCATTTCGGACGTCCGTTTGCGTCGGCCGAAATGGTCGAAATCGACCGCGCGTCCGTTTGCGTCGGGGGTGGCTCTAGCGGCACGACGCATACTTTTTTCCCCATTGATAAAAGCCATAATTTACATTAATAAAAAAATATAAAAATACTTTAAAAGGCCATAAAGGCATGCTAAAACCTAGCTAATGGCTACTGCTTGTCGTCGGTGACGAGGTCGATGAACTCCGGTGTCGGCCATGGAAGCTGGTACGCCGGCGGTGGAGGAGGAAAGGCAGGCTGCGGAAACTACGACCAAGCCGTCGCCGGCGCAGGAGGCTGTGGTGAAGGTGGCCACGGATCTCAGGCCGGAGCAGCAGCCGACGCGCGGTCGTTGGAACGCGTCGGCATGGCCGGAGGAGTCGTTGGCCTCCCCTACGCGAGCGCCGACTCGCGGAGCTGGATTGCGAGCCCATCCCACATAGCGAGCTTGTTGAGCTCGTCGAGCTTGCTATTGGCCAGTGTTATGGCAATGGCCTCGTCCTCGGTAATGTCCGGCGGTTGGGTCTCCGGATCCCACGCTGGCCCGCCGTCGTCGTGGTCCTTGTCTGCGCGCTCCGCATTCTCTTCCTCGTCGTCGTTCTCCTCTTCTCCCGCGGAGATTTCACGGCCGAAGTAGTCGAGGTCGCCGAGGTATCCAGCTCGGCGGCGCGCGTCAAACTCCCACGCCGAACGAGATCCAGTTGTACGAGTTCAGCACGTACGCCGGATCTTCTCGGAGATCGGCCGGCAAGATCGCTCGGTGGCGGCGCACCTCGCCACGGCGTTCTCGGCCCTCGCGTGGCAGGGGGCACGCGCCTATGGTTGAGGTACCAGCTTCCTCCAGGCAGGTTTGCGTCCGGCCATGGTACCGGCCGTTTTTTCTCCGAGAGACGCGCGAACTCGATGCGAACGTACCGTCCGACCCACGACTTTTTGCTAGACCGCGAGCCGCTAGCCTCGTGGTTGTTCTTGGTCTTGCAGAACGGCAACCATTTACTGGGTTGAGCTTGTTTTGTTGAACTCTGACATTTTCGACAAGCGCGAACACAAACAAACGATCGATCTTCCATTTGCTTGCGCCCCCGATAAAGATGCGTGACGGCGGGCGACAGGCGACTCGAGAGGCGGGAACGGAGGTCGGGACGGGTGCGGCTGGTCACTGGGCCATTGGCCACTGCATGCGCACTGGGGTCGTGTCTCGTGCGGTTTGTGTATGCCTACTTTAAACATACTAGCATCACCGCTCGCCCGAGGATCCCTTTTTTATCGTCCATGCATCTTTCACCCACTCGCCTCCCCCTCCCTTAAAAAGCATCTTCAGTCGCGTCCCCCAAAACGTATCCCAAAGTAATTTGGAACACGCTGGACAAAAAACGGTTCCAGCCGCGTACCCCAAAGCCCAATTTTCTCCGGCGCGCCCTGAGACCGTCCCCGTCCCACAGGGGACGCTCCGGGCACGCTGGACACAATGAAAAGCGAGGCGAAGCGACGCGGGCTCCCACATGTCGGCGAGTATTTGCATAAACCGTTGATTCGCGCTTTTTTTCTCGTCGCTCCTTCCTTCCCGCGCCTCCCACCCCTCCGCCGCCGCTGGATTTGCCGGCCGTTTGAGCGTCTGATCTCTTCTGAGAGTCGGCGCCGTCGCCGCGGCTGGCGCTCCCGCCGGTCGTTCCGCCGCAGCTTCGCCATCGCGTCCCAGAACGCGGCGTCAAATCCGCCCCACCTCCGCGCACAAAAGGTGCTCGACGACTTGCCAGGTAGGCGCGATTGGCCGCTGTTCGTTGCATCGTCTGCCTCGGCGCAATTTTAACCATTGATTTTGCTTTTAGACATGGATAGCGACGATGAGATGGTTGCCCTGCTGCTGGAGGACGAGCAAGCCTTCGACGACGACCTTCGGGAGCATTTGCTGATCATCGCGTCCCTCCAGGACATGCTTGACGCCTAGGCGGAGAAGAGGAAGAGGCCGCGCCGCGGATGATCAAGGCCGGGGAGAAGGAAGTCCAAGCCTCGGCAGAGGATGGAGGGGCAAGCCATGCTGCACAACGACTACTTCACCGACGATGCAACACATGCCGACAATTTTCGGCGCGGGTACAGGATGAGCAAGGGGCTGTTCATTAATATCCTTCACGGCGTTCGAGAGTTCGACCCTTACTTCAATCTCAAGCTCGAAGCTGAGGCGTTGTCGGGTTCTCGTCGATTCAGAAGTGCACCGCCGCCATGAGGATGCTTGCATACGGAGCACATGCTGATACACAGGACGGCTACCTTCGCATGAGTGAGTCTACTGCCATTGAGTGCATGTACAAATTTTCCCGAGCTATGGTGGGAAAGTTTGGCAAATACTACTTGAAAGGGCCAACTGAGGAAGAGACTGCAAGGATCATGGCACAAAATGCTGCCAGAGGATTTCCTGAAATGCTTGGAAGCATCGATTGCATGCACTGGGCATGGAAGAACTTCCCGTTTGCTTGGCAAGGTATATACAAAGGGCGTCATGGATATTGCAGTGTGGTGCTTGAAGCTGTGGCAGTATGACCTGTGGATTTGGCATTCTTTTTTTGGCATGGCGGGATCACACAATGACATCAACGTGTTGCAGCAGTCTCCGGTGTTCAGCGAGACTAGTGGAAGGGCATGCTCCACCATGCAACTATGAGATCAATGGCCACGAATATACCAAAGGCTATTATCTAGCCGATGGTATATATCCAAAATGGGTCACTTTTGTCAAAACAATCTCGAATCCATCAGGTCTGAAGAATTCCCACTTTGCTACGCGACAGGAGGCTTGCAGGAAGGATGTCGAGCGAGCATTTGGTGTGCATCAAGCACAATTTGCCATTGTCCGGTACCCTGCTCTAAGATGGTCTCACGACCAAATGTGGGAGGTGATGCAGGCTTGTGTGATCATGCACAACATGATCATCGAGGATGACCGCAAGAATCATGCCAGGACACATGTTGGCCCCTATGAGTGTGAGGGCCCTCTTGCGGAGGTTGATCATGAGTTGCCTGCAGATTTTGCTGATTTCCTCGCCATGCACGCAGAGATCCGTGACAGCAATGTTCATGATCAACTTCAAGCTGATCTTGTTGATCATTTGTGGAGGATCAAAGGAAATACCGTGGCACCTTGATCTAGCATCTAGCCCTATTTATTATATTTGTTTACTTGTTTTATTGTTTGTTGTATTTTAATTTGAAAACAATCCTTGCAAACAATTTTATTCATATGCTATATTTGATAAATGATTCTGTGTTAAAAAAGAAGTATTTTTAATGTTTGGGGGCGGCGTTTGGGGGACGCGGCTGGGGAGCGACGTCCCCAAAACGCGGCACGAACAAAACACGTCCCCCAAACGCTCGATCCGGCGCTCTTTGAGGGACGCTTTGGTGGATGCGACTGGAGATGCTCTAAGAGCCGAACTTTTGCTGGATTGAGCCATTTTTTCGGCCAGCGATTCCAAGCCAAACCCGATGAGCTGGGGGCGGTCACGGGCTCCGGCGAAAGTAAAAAAAGGCAACTGGGACAATTCTGTTGGCGTCACAGCGTCCTCTCTCCCCCAGATTCACTATCCCCACCTATCCTCCGTCGCACTCTCCCCTATAGCGTCGCCGCCTCCACCACCGCTGCCGCTTCTCCCCATCCATAGAGAAGGTGTTCGCCGCCGCGCCATCCTTCTCCCTCCCCTCTCCTTCCCGCGGCTCCACCCGGTTGTTCGCTGGCGCAGAAGCTCCACGGTCGGTTGCGTATCCACCATGCCCGCGAGGTGTTCGGCCTTTTTCCTACTCGGCCATGGAATGGCTCTCCGATGACGACGAGCAGGATTTCGCCGAGCTGATGGAAGAGGAGGCGGAGGCAAACGCCGTGGAGGACGAGGAACATATGCTGATCCTCACATGCCTGGTCGGCATGTGCATGCGGAATGAGAAGCCGCGCCGTGGCGGCTCGGCTCGAGGTCGCCGGAAGTGCAAGCTAAGGTAGTGCATGGAGGGCTACTACATGTTGTACGCCGACTACTTCGCCGATGATCCGTTGCACGACGCGGAGGTGTTTCAGCGGCGTTTCAGGATGAGCCGGTCGCTCTTCCGCGGAATTGTGGAGGCCTTCTAAGTTTATGATCCGTAACTCAAATGCAAAAAAGGACTACACCACCATGGTAGGATTTTCCTCACTCTAGAAGTGTATGGTGGCTATGAGGTTGCACTAGTAGGAAAAGCCTTATAGATGAGATCTTATTTATGTGGCGCACTAGCCGAAAATGCACCACAGAAATTGTTTCTGTGGCGCACCAGACACGGTGCGCCACAAAATAGCTTATTTTTGTGACGCATCACAAGCCAATGCGCCACAGAAATAAGGTGGGGACCACACCCTGCCAGTCCCAATCATTGGTTTCGTTATTTCTGTGGCGCACGGTACCATGTGCGCCACAGAAATAAGACATTTTGTGGCGCACTAGGACCAGTGCGCCACAAAATTAAGGCATTCTGTGGTGCACGTGGGTTGGTGCGTCACAGAAACTTCACATTTCTGTGGTGCACATGAGCTTCATGCGTCACAGAAGACTTTTACCACTGAAAAAATAAAAGAAATAGATAGAAATTTCAAAAAATAAATTTCTTCAAGATACCCATGTATTATGTCATCTTTTACCACTGAAAATTAACAAAAATGAATTTCGACTTTTTTTGCAAAATTGCGTGGGAAAATCATCAAACTAAATTTCTGGTTGCATACGAACTCGAAAAAAGACGCATAATATATCAAAATGTTCCCACGAAAATTCTACATCCGAATTCATCGGGGCTTGCCCGGTTCGACAATTTTTAGAATCCCCAAATTCGAAAAGAGTAAAAAGATACGGCCAGTTAAAGTTTTTTTGCTGCAAAATAGAAAAATTTTAAAAAAAATATCTGTGGCGCACCAAGGGCCAATGCGCCACAGAATTAAGCTCCGAAATTTAAATTTCCTGCCGCCCTCCTCCACTTCTCCTCCACTTCTCCTCACTTCTCCTTTCCTCCACTTCTCCTTAGATGCAAACTTCTCCTCCTCCACTTCCCCTCCTCCTCTCCTCCTCCACCACCACCACCACCACCACCACCTCCTCCGGCCGGCCGGCCTCCTCCTTCTCCTCCTACTCCGGCGACCACCTTCTCCGGCCGGCCTCCTCCTACTCCGGCGACCACCTCCTCCGGCCGGCCTCCTCCTACTCCGGCAACCACCTCCTCCGACCTCCTCCGGCGACCACCACCTCCTCCTCCACCACCTCCTCCACCACCTCCTCCTCCTCCACCACCACCACCACCACCTCCTCCTCCGGCCGGCCTCCTCCTCCTCCAGTCGGCCTCCTCCTCCTCCTCCACCCACCCCACCCCACCCACCCACCCACCTCCGGCGACCTTCCCAGCGAAATTTCAAACAAAAATTACTCCCTCCGATGCATATTAATTGACTTTAATATGGATGTATCTAGACACATTTTAGTTCTAGATACATCCATATTAGAGTCAATTAATATGAACCGGAGGGAGTAAAAAAATTGCGGCCCCAGATGTAGATCTAGATCTAGATCTGGCCGCCATTTTTTTGAATTTCAAAAAAAAAATCGGTGGCGCACCACAGCCCGGTGCGCCACAGAAATAAGACTTTCTATTTTTGTGGCGCACCACCGCCCGGTGCGCCACAGAAATAAGACTTTCTGTGGCGCATGGGCGGTGCGCCACAGAATTCTTGGCGCATGGGCAGGTGCGCCACAGAATTCTTATTTTTGTGGCGAGAATTCTGTGGCGCACCGCCCATGCGCCACAGAATGCTTTTTTGGTGCGCCACGTATGAGACTTTTCCTACTAGTGTTGCTCGCATGTGGAGGTCCGGCCTCCAGGTGACACGATTGATGACTACCTATGCATGACCGAGTCCACCTCCCTTGATTGCTTGTAAAGGTTCTGCAGGGTTGTGGTGGTTGTGTTTGGACCAACGTACTTTAGATCACCCAATGCCCAAGACACTGCTCGGATCCTTGCAATTAATTAAGCAAGAGGATTCCATGTGATGCTTGGAAGCATTGACTGCATGCATTGGAAATGAAATAAATATCCATTTGCTTGGCAGGGAATGTACAAGGGCCACAAGGAAGGTTACAGGGTCATACTTGAAGCAGTGGCCACTGAAGATCTCTGGGTTTGGCACTCCATAGCTATGGCAGGATCCCACAACGATATTTAACATGTTGGATTGTTCCCCTATCTTTGCAAGCTTGTCGAGGGTCATGCTCCCCCAGTGGACTTTGAGATCAATTGGCACCACTATAACAAGGGATACTACTTGGCAGATGGCATCTATCCAAGATGGTCAACATTTGTGAAGAATCTCCCGAGCCCTCTTCTCCCAAAGCATGCCAACTATGCCACACAACAAGAAGCTTGCAGAAAGGATGTCGAGCGGGCATTTGGTGTGCTCCAACAGAGATTTCTAGTTGTCCAGTTCCCCGCCATGACATGGTCGAAACTCAGATGTGGGAGGCGATGAATGCATGTGTGTGCTTGCACAACATGATCATTGAGAGCAAGTGAGACGACCCAAAGCTTGAGAGCGAGGAACCATATTTCAGACAGGGTCCTCTTGCAGAGCCTAATCACCAAGTACCAACATTGTGGGGTGCCTTCCTCGCCATTTGTCAGGAGATCCGAGACCCCATTATACATGACCAACTGCAGAAGGATCTGGTGGAGCACCTGGGGAGCCACAAAGGCATCAACTAGTTTGATGTGTTCCAATTTGTGTTTACAAAATTGTTAAATTATGAGATTGTTTTGTTGAACTACTTGATTTGTATTGATTTGTATGCTGAACTATGTGACATGTTTTGCCCAAAAGCAGCTGAGTTCATCATCTCGCACCCAGAATTCGCCGGCTAGGGGCCGAGTTGGGCACGCGGCTGGGAATTCGATGCCCCCAAGCCAAACCTACTTCCATTCCAGCGCAAAATAGCGCTAGATTTCGGCAGGGGGGGCAATCACTGGAGATGCTCTAAGGCCTCGTACCCGGCTTCATATCTAAAGCCACGAACGGGACCACGCAATATAGTTTGTTACAACACACACACCAGCATAAAGCTAACATAGTCAAGTTTGGTACAGTCCTCCCCGGATCACATACCCACAACACGCCATACAAGGCCAAGCAAGCTACAAGAAAGAAACTAAGACAACCACCAGCGTCTCAGGCTCTAGTCTGGGCGTGTAGCCTCCTGACTGCCTCCACGGCCTCGTCTAGCAAAGGCCGATCTTTTGGTCTGTCATGAACCCTCCAGCATTGCATATAGATAGGCATTTGGTAGAATACATCAGCCGGGTTTCCAATCATTTTACCCTCAATAGTTAGTTTTTTATGAATGATCCACACCGTCCAGCATTGTGCCGCAAACCTATGGAGGGGCCCAAAACGTTGTTGGTCAGAGCAATGAAATCGCCAGCCCTGCTAGGTTCCAAGCACACTGCATAAGTTCCCTAACCCCTGCCCAAACAAAGCAAGCCATGTGACAAGAGAAAAAAATGTGATTACAATTGATAAGGGGATCCCACCTTATCCTCTCGGGTGTTTGCCCGATCTTTTACAGCGAGACAACCGGTAGATAGATACTCCCAATCACGTGCGGAATGCAACCTGAAGTAGAGGAACGAATGCAGCAAGCAACGTATCGAAGAACGACACGCCTCAAATCCTTGATGAACAGAAGAACCCTCGCATCAATCTTTATTAGATAAACGGCGTCGCTGTCCCCGGAGGGATACTTCACCAAGCAAACACACGCGATAGCGTTTAGACTAAACTCGAACTTGTTTTGCCCTAACCCTAGCCGCACCATCTCCCTATATGAGGGGGTGGTGGCCGGCCAGCCATAATGGGCTTTCCTAACTTGGTTGGACATGCCCAAACCAAAACTGACTCAACTTATTAAAAACCCTAATTGGCCCACATATGACCAGAAATATAAAATACATAAAATAAGATAACTAGCTAGGTGGAGTCCTGAAATTGGGCTTCACCTCGGCCTTCATGCCCGTATCATCCTCCCCCCTTCAAGAAGCGTTGTCCCCAACGCGTGAGGGTCTTCTCGAAAAGGTGACGTGATATGAACAGCACACGTCTGCGTCGTCTTCAAGTCTTGCCTGCCTACCACACCACATCCTCCCTCTCGGCGTGCTTGACTTAATACAACACTTGGCGCCTCCTTTCTTCTCCACATGAACTTGGACTTTGGCGCCAACATCTTCTTCTTATCAACTTTTGATGGACTCCCGTGTTGCTGAACATGACCCTGCACAAGATGTGTAATGCATGGGTCACATAAATGTCAAACACGTCCATCCTTACCTCGATGCATCCGCATTATGGCTGAACTACGACCGGCAGTGCTGGTGTGCACCGAGCGGCAGTACCGCTGGTGCCACTCTCCTGTGACGTGCTCGCCTCCCGCTCCTCCCTTGCGCATCTCAGCAGTGACCTCCGCATGAGCAGCACAAACATCATCAGTCTGAACTTCCATATCAACACAGACCAGTAGCACATGCTGCAACATCCTCGTCAACAATAGGCTCGACTTCAACCGGCTTGTCACCAACAAGTATTGTCTTGCCATCTACAGGCATGGCTGAAACATCACCAACATCAATACTTGGTACATCATGCACCTCACGCTGCACTTTAGACTTGTGCGACTTATCCTTACGTACCACTAACTCCACATCGGACTTGATTTGATCATCACCCATAGGCTTCAAAGTCCGTTGTTTGCCACAATGCATAAAATAATATGTATTTGTTCTCCCAGCATGTGTCACATTACAATCATACTGCCATGGACGCCCAAGTAACAATCCACACACCTCCAATGGCAACACATCGCACTCTATCTCATCAACATAATCATCAACTGTAAATGGCACACACACCTTATGAGTAATCTTTAGCATACCGCAACTATTCAACCACTCAAGACGCTTACGCTCAGGAAGACGTCATGTAGACAACCCAATGCTGCCACCATCGCCTTGCTTATGCCATTAGTACAGCTACCACCATCAAGCATCAACTTGCAAGCTTTTCCTTTTATCATGCACCGAGTCTAAAACAAACTCCATCGCTGAACATTGTCAACTGTCTTGGAAGCTTCATCTTGTACCTCCTTGAGTTGCATATTCAGTCCGCTCAATGGTACACACTCCTCCACAGTCACAGCAGTGCACATGGTATCAGAGCCAGGTTTCTTTTCCTCTGAAGATATTTCCACTGCCTCGGTGAATGTCTACACTGGAACAACCTTCGGAATAGGAACTATGCTCTTGCCAACATCCTCTATTGCATGCACAACTCTGGCCGGCTGCTCACTTGTCTCCGTATACGGTAACATGAAACCATTACGAAGAAAAGTTTTGAAGTCCTCCCAAGTACAAGCAAATTCTCCTCTTTCAACCGCATCATACCACCAACGGTCTAACTCCTCGTCCACTCGCCAGTGAGCAAGGACATACGCATCATACCCACTAAACTTTCCATTGTATCTGTGACATCGATTGAAACCTGGCTCTGATACCACATGATAAGGGGATCCCACTTGATCCTCTCGGGTGTTTGCCCGATCTTTTACAGCGAGACAACCGGTAGATAGATACTCACAATCACGAGCGGAACGCAACCTGAAGTAGAGGAACGAATCCAGCAAGCAACGTATCGAAGAACGACACGCCTCAAACCCTAGCTTGATAATCCTTGATGAACACAACAACCCTCGCAACAATCTTTATTAGATAAACGACGTCGCCGTCCCCAGAGGGATGCTTCACCAAGCAAACACACGCGATAGCGTTTAGACTAAACTCAAACTTGTCCTGTCCTAACCCTAGCCGCACCATCTCCTTATATGAGGGGGTGGTGGCCGGCCAGCCATAATGGGCTTTCCTAGCTTGGTTGGAGAGGCCCAAACCAAAACTGACTCAACTTATTAAAAACCCTAATTGGCCCACATATGACCAAAAATATAAAATACATAAAATAAGATAACTAGCTAGGTGGAGTCCCGGGCTTCACCTCGGCCTTCATGCCCGTATCATCAATCCTCCGGCTCCCCGTGCATGCCATAAGGGACTTCGAGTCAGTTTGAGCATGTTAGATTTGGTGCAGTGAATGCAGTGGAAGGCTCGTGGATGGGGAACTCAGAAAAAAGGATCCCCCTCCACCCAGTTACTCTAAAATCTTCCCCAATATGCCCAAAAGATGGCCGTCGTTGCCTAATCTTGGTACTCCTCAGCCTGTCGCAAGACGGTGTAAGTACCAACTAAGCTTGGATGCTTGACGTGCTACTCCATTCATGATGTCAAGATAGTCATTGAAAACAGCATTGGACTTCTTGCCACGAGAAAACCGCACGCCCAAAACATCTGCCCGAAACGAAGCTATCTCTCCTACCGGTGCTGCTGCCGGCCCCGGGTCTTGGCCTGAAGCCGGTTTGGAGCCCGGTCTCGCCGGCCCGTATGCGGGGTTGTCCGCCGCCGCGTGGTCGGTGCCGCCGCCGGCCTTTGTGCCGGGCCTAGGTCTCGGCCTGGGGACCGGTATGTCGGCACCGCAACGCGCGGGCGGCGAGGGCGAAGCCCCCTGGATGGTGCCCCCGGCGTGCATCGACGCGAGTCCGGCTTTGCCAAGCCCCGCAGTGGGTGGAGCCAGCCGCGCGGACCCGTGCCGGGCCGTCCGGTGTGGGCCCTGGCCCGCCGAGCCCGGTGCCTAGGATTCCCTGCAGATCCGCCGCATCTTCTTCTCGACTCCAAGCACATAATTTCGCGATTTTGCCAATGGTAACAACCCTAGATGGTAGAGAAAAGGGATACAAACCGATCTGGTGAGCAAAAAACTCCTCCGATGCAAACCGATCTGGTGAGATCGATCAACAAAACCTCACTGAGCAACCCAGAAATCTGATACCAAATGATACGAGAATCCAATCCGATCCTCTTGGAGTTTACCCGATCTTTCACAGCGAGAACCTTGATAGAAAACCTTCCAACAACGATCGAAGAACGTCACCTGAAGGCGAGTATAAATCCAGCAAGAAACATGATGGAGATCACCACGCCTCAAACCAATCTACGATAATCGTTGATGAACTCAAGAACCTCCGCATCAACTTTATTAGATAAACGGCGTCGCCATCCCCGGAGGGATACTTCACCAAGCACCCACACACGATAGCGTTTAGACTAAACTCAAACTTGTTCTACCCTAACCCTAGCTGCACCATCTCCTTATATGAGGGGGTGGTGGCCGGCCAGCCTTAATGGGTTCTCCTAACTTGGTTGGACAGGCCCAAACCAAAACTGATTCAACTTATTAAAAACTCTAATTGGCTCACATATGACCAGAAATATAAAATATATAAAATAAGATAACTAGCTAGGTGGAGTCCTGAAATTGGGCTTTAACTCGGCCTTCATGCCCGTATCAATTGGTCGAGTCAACGAGCACGCTGAACGACATGATGTTACTCGATGGCTTGTAGAACCAAGCGACAATGACGAACACGTCTGTCTTCTCCAACAGATTGAGCTGCGTGGCCATGCGGCCGCCAAAGGCACACCCATGCACGCACCGCCAGTGCCTAAAACATATGCAGCAAAGCAACACGAGATGACCCTTTGCCAGGTCAATGGTAGTGTCAACACTGTCAACACCCGGATTTTTAAGTCCAGATGCCTATTATGCCGTACATCGCAATCCCAGGAATATTGTTGTTGCGAGACATAATAGTTGAATATCATAGAGTCATCATTTATTACAACACATAATCGTCTTACAAAGGTAGATCACATGATCCAATATTACA
>NC_061512.1:40246647-40268856 GCF_022539505.1 Lolium rigidum
CCAATACGTACAAGAGATTACATGAGCACAAGTACAGTCCTTGTTCTCATTGTGATCTATTATTTTAAAAGAAGTAACTACATCCTTGTCTGCCCCCTGACATAGGTATGCCTAGCAGGCATGCTGAATAAAGTACCTTGGTTATATAAGAAGACATGAAGCCCATGGACCCGAAGCTTTGGAGGCCCAGAAGCTCAGAGATCTTCGGATAAGAAAAGTAGAGTTGTAATAGGAATCTTGTATCAACATAGGAAAGACCCAAAGTGCCTCCGATAGTTTATAACTTGTACGACACGAAACGCCTCGGCTTCACGTGCTATATAAAGGGGAGCCGAGGGAGAAATGAGGGATCAAAATCATTGTAACCCTAGCCACCGTAACTTTGAGTTGAGCACATTTGTTTGGCTGAACCTTCGAGATCTACTTGCCCTCTACTTCTTACGAAACCCTAAATCTACAATCTGTAGGCATTGGCAAGTTAATCCCTTGTCACCCCCCCCGCCCCACCACCACCACCACCCCACCCGAAGTGTCCGTTCGGAAATGCGTATGATGACATGATCACTTAGGCGTTTAGCGGAGAAAGAATAGTTGAAGGGGGTGGTGCAAGACAATGTCGATTGATAAAAGGATTTACGATTCAGGAGCGGCGGTGATAAGCACGTCGATAATCCGATTGAGGTAGACGATTGCATGGCGCGCATAGATAAACATGGCCAATGAGTGCACCCTTTGCGCATGCCAGTGAGGCTCCGCGTATGCGGCACAGGAGAGAGGGAATATAGCCTCCTCACTCTCTTTTCTTTGTTCCTTTGCTTAGCTTATAGTCATCTCGACCAATAATAAGGGTGTGTTTGTTTACATGAATCAATTTCCCAACCGGATCCAATGCAACATATCTCACTAGGTACATACATATCTTGTAGAGATGTATCCCTATGTGTGGTTATCTACGTTGCATCAGAAAGCGAACACCCCTCCTCCTTCCCGTTAGGTTGTCTACGGGTGTGTTTGGTAGGTCGTGTCTACCCAGATAGTCTTTCTCAGCTGAGACATTCCCACCCTATACAAGTTGGGCTCAGAATTTGCCATGTGTTTGGTGGGTCGGCTGGGTTCAACCATGTTGGGCCAAGAAAGTGTTTGGTGCTCACGAATCTGTTCAACCATGCTGAGATCACATTTTTACACAAAAACCCCTGAAAAGAAAACAAAAAAGCAATCGAATCCCTGTACGTAAAAAATAAAAGCAATCGGGTCCTCGGCCGGCCGTGGCGGCGCTGGACTTTGGCCGTGGCAGAGCTGGCCCTCGCCGTGGCCGGAGCTCGCCCGTCTTGAGCCGGAGCTCGTCAGTGGAGTGGCCGGAGCTCGTCGTCTCGTGGCTGGAGCTCACCAGCGGAGTGGCCGGAGCTCGTCCGTCTCGTGGCGGAGCTCGTCAGTGGAGCGGCGGCGCAGGCCGGAGTTGGGGAGGCGGTGCAGGCCGGCGAGGAAGCGGCACGCAGGACGGCGTCGTGGAGGCGGCGCGCAGGCCGGCGTCGTGGAGGCGGCGCGCAGGCCGGGCGTCGTGGAGCGGCCTAAAATTCTCAGTTGGGAGGAGATTTTCTGGGTAGACCCGACCTACCAAACACACCCTACATTGAGGGATACTTGGCCCAACAAATGCAATGGCACCATGTTTGATGGCCTTCATTCTATGTTTGTCACATCTTCTGAGAATTGGTGAGCTTACAAACAAACAATATCACCCTAAGTAATCTAGGACCAACTCAAATGTTTACAATCACAGTACGATCGAACTAATTCATTGCAATCACACTGAGTAACAAATGGCAGTACTTAATCCATAACTTACGAAAAGCATTACCATTATCATCCTCAGATCCTTGTGTTGGTTCTATTTTTTCAATTATAGGAAGCGCCATTATCATTTGGCGCCACACCATGCCCTTGATCTATGGTGTCTACCACAACAAATAGATCAGACTTTATTTTATTGTTCAAAATGAGAACCATATGCACTTCACTCAAATAGTTATGGTTATAATTAAGAAAAAAAGGGTTGAAATCCCAAGCAGTGGTTGCATGATGAGGATAGGATTCAAGGCAGAGCAAAGAAGATGCATGAAGGAACAAATCTGTTGATGTCATATATTTTTCTTGGAAAACTCTATATCATTTTCTCTTTCAAAACTCAATATTTTAGCTCTTGATATTTTTGGAATAAAGTGTTTGGATTAGATGTATTTTTCTGAGGAGCTTCAGCATTAGGGTGAGATCAAGACTAATTACCAAAAATCCCTACAAAAACGCCCCGGATCCAAACACCCCCTGCCCCCAGGTATACTTTTGAAGAACAGAACAAAAGTAATGGCAACAGTTAAATTATAATTTTACTACAGGGAACATGCATCATGTCATTCGTTCTAAGGGAGCCCATAACATAAGAACTTTGCATTGTGATATCTACACATCGTTGCATCACCAGGGGTAGAACTGCAAGGTGGTTGTTAGCTTCAACCAAGAGTCAGTGAACCTGCAAAGAAAAACAGATGAAATCAAGCTGAGTTATATATGCAAAACTACCTATGGACTGAATTCCGGAGATGGACTTACCAAAATGACCTTGCAATCAGATCGTTCGGTCCGAAAGTCATTCCAACTAATGCAAAATTTTCATATATGAAATGAACAAAATGCAATACTACTTTTGACCGATGGAGTCGCTATACCAATGAACTACCTGCGAAATCAATACAAGATTAGCCTTTGTTGAGTGCCAAACCATGCATCATTTAAGGTTCAAAATTAGTGGCAAATCAAGTCAAAGGTCAGTACCAATCAATGGATTACTCTAATGAGGATCTGATTTCAGGTAACAGTTGCTGCTGCGTCTTCTTTTTACCTAGAGAAGAGAAATCAAGAAGTAAGATCATATAATCACACCTCACTTTGTTTCTCCAGGTAACAGAACCCTCCAGTATAATTATATCACACAGATGAATTGCTCTCAGTTTATATTAGAACTAAAGCATAATAAGTGTCAGTTTGCTGCTTTCTTAAAGGAAAACAGTTTGCTTAACTGTTGGACAACTGCAGCAAAAATAAATGCCAGAAATTATTTTCTATGGACTTTGGATTGCAAATTATGTGATGTTTACCTCTACTTTAAGTGTTTCCTATATTCATTTCAGGAGTAAAACTACCAGAAGATGTACAGAAGAAGAGCTATTAGCAAGGAGAAATTAATTACTCATTCAGCACCGTCGTATATGGCCAATTTGTATTTTACAGGAAAGAGAAAAGAAGTACTCCAACCTGTGCTTTTTGAAGACGGAACTGCCGCTTTGTTGGATCTGCTTCTTGCAGATTCATTTCTAACTGCAGATACTTGGGTATCCGCTCTTTGAGATTGGGTTGCCTGCAGACGGCTTGGCCTGCTTGCTGATAATTGCTGAGGGATTCCTGAGCACAATTCAGATGTGGTTGCAGGAAGCTGATCCAGATGCTGTGGAACATGCACCACTCAGTAAAATAAGATGTTAAGATTGTGTACCTATGATCACAAGAGGGAATCAAACCTTTGTTTTAGGTTTAAAGTTGTTCGGAGCACCATCTGTTACTGAATTACCAGAACCATGTAATACTGAATGATCACACGGTATCAACCCGTTAACCTGTGACGAGCTTGTGCCACTTGCATAGTTCTGTGACTGCTCTGTGCATGATTCACGGTAAAGCTGACCAAGCTCGAATCGAAGCCGGTAGTTGCCCTGTGAATGGTACATTTTTGTGGCAAGAGGAGCTGGCACATCTGATAAATTAAATGAAGAAATCAGAACACCATCTCATAAGAAGTAACACTGCAGAGAAACCTAAAGTAGTATGGTGAAACAAGAACAATATTTGGAAATACACAAGTACAACACTAGATGAAAATTAGAATGCTAAAGATTTTTACTGGAAAGCTAAGCAGTGAAATTTTGATTGTTTCGTGCATGAAGAGTGAATTGTGAGAGCGAACGCTCCTTTTAGAAGAGCAGAACCTACATATGTTTTAATATGCACAAACTGAGTGCAAATGTTAGCCTTAACATGGAAGGGAGAAACTTCTCATTTGCTAGGTTATTGGTTCCACCAACTCGCCAAGGGTGCGAGTTACACTCATGCCAATGTGAAATCATATAGGACCAGAATAAGAAACTGCGGTTTCCAAGATCATCATGCAGATCCTTCATGTATATTTTGTTCAAAAGTTTAGCATGTTAGTTTTTTCCTGTGAAAAATAGTCTCGTATATTTTACTTATATATTATTCTAGAGTCTTATATATTTCATGTATATTCTAATGCACTTCCCTAACAATTTGAAGAAGTGAAAGAAAAAGATTATATTTGGTGATGATGCAGAATTGATCACTAACAAACCAACATCCACGTCAACATAGTGTCTGAAACTGGAAACCCCACCCAACAATAAGCTGTTGGATGGGCATCCGTGTAGGAGCTCACATTATTGATGATTCAACTATGTTTCACTACAATTAAGAACATTAGCATTGCTCAACAATTGATTGCTGCATTTGTTAGTTTAAACCCCAGAAGAAATAACATTTTCTGAGAGATCACAAAATCAACAATTTGCTGATGGACATTTGTCAAAATCTAATTTGCTGGAATAAACTGGACTGAAAATATGATTATCAACTTAGGACATATAAGAGGATGAGAAGTAATGTTTGCACTTGGAAACCAACACACTATAGAGGGGAAATGAGCACAATGAAAGGCACTTGGTACCTCGAAAGCGACTTTCAGGGCAACTGATGGCAGCTTTCAACCCTATAAAACAAAGAAGCACAAAATGTGTCATAGCACGATAAAAACCTGACCAAAAAGTTAGTACTTGCCACAACCATCATAGAGCTACATCTATCCTGACAGTGAAGCCACAACTTATGTTGTTTCAATAAATACAGATACGAGAGTCAAAACACATGTAATTCCGATGCATTCAAAAGTGGGCCTAAAAATTTATATCATTGAGGATCACAAGCTAATGATAACAAACTTGTTGGTGTTACTGGCAATACCAACAATGGCGTTAAAGAATTACATATAACAGATAAAATGTTTCAAGAAACAATTCAATATAACAAAGAAAGTAGAATAAACAACTCCCCAAATTGAATTAATTAGAAAGAATGTACCACTTACTTTGGTCAGCAGTAGAACTTAAAGGCTTGTTCATGTTTCCATTGGTCAAATTGAAGTCATTGACATTGTTCTTATTTTCAGATTGAGACTTTGCTTTCACTTTTATATACACCTTTTTATCTATCAGATGTCAAGGCAGCAAAACATTCAATGGAAATCCATTTAACAAGAAATGAATATAAAGGAAAACATCCAATATAGAGAATGCATCTAGCAGAATTTACTATATAGACGTTCAGGGTAAACAAACAAGAGTCAAGCTGTTCCCTATAAGATATTAAATTGGATACTTCCATTGCTTATCAGCTTTATTTTTCTGCCCTTCTTTGGAGGCTTCATAGGGTCAGTATTGTCTTCTACACCCATTGAATCGTTTGGGTTTACCATCCTTGAGCTACACCTCTCTGCAGAAGTCAAATATCTATGAGTTTTCAGAACAATTGCCTGGTAAAATCATATGGGAAGTGTAAATTAATCGGAAACCCACTTTTGAACTTGGAAGCATATGCTCTTGCTACCCAGAAAAACATTTTAAGATGTCAAAAAAACTCTGAACAAAAATTTGGTGCGTATACGTCGACATTATATGTGCACACGCGCAGTCTCGCAGAAAATTGACATTTTTTGGTCCTGTGTAAAAAAGATAAAGAAATGTACCATGAAAAGTTTTTTTTAAGCACCAAATTTTGTCCTTTTTGTACACAATACAAAAATGTCGGTTTTCCGCGAAACGAATTTATGAACACATAGAATGTCGACATGTATGCGTCAATTTGTTGTTCAGAATTTTTTAACGTTTTAAACTACATTTACAAGTCATTTCAAAAACCGGGAGCATGCTCCAGGGTGCAAAAATGCCCCTTCCTTAATTAATTTAAGTCACACTTAGAAAATGAGTAACAAGGTTTGAACAAATATTAAATCCTGAACTGTGAAATGTAAAAAAATTGGTATATAACATGGCGATTATTACTGCCTCTGCACTTATCTTAATCTAAGAATATAATGACTATAGCTTCATACCAGAAAAATAAATTACTTTTACGATGACTACAAAACACACTCCATGTTATTAACTTTATTGGCCAGTTGTGCAATGAATAATAGAATGGTAGTGTAAGCCAATGTAGCAAATAGCAAACAAATGCTGCTGCTCTAAGAACAAGATACACCATTGTGGGTGTAGGTCATCTTTCAATAAAAAAAAGTACGCCTTGAATAATTGTGTATCAGTAATCAACTATTCATTGATGAACTCAAATGATGACATAATAACAGCTTGGGGTCTTTTACATATACACGCTGCACATTATGTAGTTTATATACTAACTAGCCTGGAGTCAACCTAAATAATGATTACTCAGGATGAATATGAAGAAACTTACACCAAAATAATGTTTTGTGTAACGTGTTGAACATTACCTGCATGAGGTGCATACTGGCTGACCTTAACAGGCTTCTGGCATGTATCGCAGCAGACCTTCAATATAAGATGTCAGTTCAAACTGGAAGAAAAGAACAGAGAAGGGGTAATATAGGGTTCAATGAAAAGTTACCAGATCCAGTGGATCAGCCATAGGTTTTGATCCAAATATATGCATATCTGCACATAACTAAATGATAAATGGTGGCATCAACTGATAACTTTATAGTGTAAACTATGATGATAGCACCGTGCCACAAACATGACCTAATAGTACATGAGCCAAGAAAAAATTGTGAAAAAACTGATAAATAAGTTACATTTCCAAGAAAGAATATACCCCCTCTATGCCGAAATATAGTGCGCATTAGGTTTTTTCAAAGTCAAACCGTGCAAACATTGACCAAGTTTATACAAAAAAATAAAAACATTTAGAATATCATATCAATACCACTAGAAACATCATGAAGTATATTTTACTATGGTATACATTCGATGTTCTAGATATAAATAATTTTCTCAATAAACTTGGTCAAAGTTACTACAGTTTGACTTTTGCAGAAACCAATGCACACTATATTATGCCAAGGAGGGAGTACAAATCAGACAATACCGACAACAATTGTTCCTAGGAAAAGTAGCACCACCGGTAAAGACAGGGAACAGTTCTAAAAGGAGTGTTTGAGTCTGTGATCTGCTGGTTCAAGAAATGGGAAGAACATACCATCCTCATCAAGTAAATTTGGTTCATGTGCACCTAGAAGTTGCTTGTGTAGGATATGTGAAGCACTCTTCTCATTGATCACCTCATCTGTCAAAAGGTCAGGTGGCAGCGTTTATTTTCGACCTCAAACACCCGTAAGGTATAAGTTATATGCTATTTGCTAACCAAGAACCTTTAAGTTTGTTCTCTGACAAAAGCTACGGGTAAAACATCCAGGAATGAAATGTGTACAATTCAGTTGTCTACATGTGACAAAACAGTGACATTTTAAACCTTGCATGCAGATGGTGAAATGTCTAAGATCATTGCACATAATAAGCATACAAACTATAGGTGTTCGTCAAGCAAATCAACATTCTCGCAACTAAGAGAAAACTGTAAAGGCATCATGATTTTTTCATAATAGTAATACAAATATTCTTCGTTTTACTCTCGTGGATATAGGTTTCAAGGATCCACTAACCAAATCTCTGGAATAAACTAAAGGGAAGCTCACACTGAGTTAATTCATTTGTCATGGTTTACCTGGTGTAGCATGGTTTTCCATCATCACAAGCTTCAGCACAGAAGCCATTTTAAAATGTCCAGCCATGCAAACCATTTTGGAATAGCAACCTACATTACAACCAAATCCACAGGATAAATTAAATTATACAGACATCTAAAGTTGGTCTTGGGTCATGTCATGTTGAAAGAAAGTTTGCAATGCATTAGCTAGTTCAAAAAAAAATGCGGGTAAGCTAATTCAAGACTTGTTGTTTGATTATATACATGATCATTTTGTGTCCAGCATTTAGCCTATCCATGGAGAATAAGGTACACATTTGTCGCCAGTATGTGGTGCCCAATGTGGGCATGTGCCACTGATTTATGAATAAATCCTATGGGCAGATACAGGATGCGCCCTAGCCAGCGCATCAATTCTGCATGCTTCAGCTTGCATTTCATGACTTGAAAGAAACTAATACATGCAAACATTTAGGACCAAAAGTATCAGCCCATGGTTCAACATGTCACTCATCTCAGCTACTGACCAGTTACAAAAGAAAATGTAATCCTAAATTCCAAAAGTGAAACAGCGAATTAAAAAAATCAGACACCTAGTCTGACAATTCAAACTCCAAGTTCTCTAGGTACCGCCATGAAACTGTGGTTCGTGATTCCATTAGGAACCTAGTGCTGTTAAGTGTTAGCTCAATGCTCCAGTAGTAAACTATGGTAACACATGTCCCTTGGGCCAACTAGTCACCCAGTGTTGTCATAAGTTCCAATTGCAAGTGTGGCCTCAATCTTTTCACACTCCTGAGATTAAAACCGAAAAATTAAAAATAAGCCTAGAATGACACTGGTATTACATTGGCATCCCATTCCAGCATCCCACATTGCAGAAATTTAATGGAAAATCCTAAAATGTGAATGCAAATATGATCCCCCAACCATTAAATCCTCTCCTACATTCAGATCAAACCACACTCAGCGCTTTAAACGACAATAAGTGCACAGCAACCAGTACAGCGTGAGAATCTGACTATCACATAGGTATATCATCTTTCCACTACGGTCCCTGACGCATTTCAAGATTGAGATCAAAATCCGGAAAAACACCTCCGAGAAATACAAATCTGTTTCGCGAGTGCGTGCCTCGACGACAACAATCACAGACTCGGATCGATTCTACGGCTAAAAAATTGGCGAATAGACCCGGTAAAAACCAGGACAGGAAGTTGCTTTTGATTTTACAGGTGTCTCACCTGCAACAGCCGAATTCCTGGAGGCCGCCGAGCCCTCGAGAATGCGCGCAGAATCGGGATGTATCAACCGGCGGCCCGCTGCCGCCGGAGGCGCCAACTCCCCCGCGCAAGCTCGTTCGCTCGTCACATGCGAAATTCCGCGGGTAGAGGAGTGCGCAGAAAACGAGCGAGAGGCACAGGGAGACGCGGGATGAGCCGTATTCCGTCGCGGAGGGATCTACGGCTCTCGGCGGAGGATCCCGGCGATCGCCGGCGGCGAGGGGCAGGGGGAGAGGCGAGCGAAGGCGAAGCGAGCGCCAAGCGTTTGGAGATTTGGGGCGGACGCGTTCCGGCTCGGTCGGTCCTTGTAACGGGAGAACCGACCGGGTCTGGGTCGGGATCCGACTTCCGAGTCCGACAGTACGTGGTCCGACCCGCTCGCCGCTAAGCTGCTCGCCGCGGCAGCAAGGAGAGGAGGGGAAAAGCAGAGAAGAGAGCGGCGGCGATGGCGGCGGGGGCTAGGAGCAGGGTGGCGTTCGTGCTGGTGGACGGGATCGGGGACGTGACCATCCCGTCGCTGGGGGGGCGGACGCCGCTGGAGGCGGCGGCGGCGCCGCAGCTGGACGCGGTGGCGTCGGCCGGGGTGGTCGGCCTCATGGACCCCGTGGAGCCGGGGCTCGCCTGCGGCAGCGACACGGCGCACCTCTCCCTCCTGGGGTATGACCCGCGGGTGTACTACCGCGGCCGCGGCGCGTTCGAGTCCATGGGCGCCGGCCTGGCCATGGCCCCCGGCGACATCGCCTTCAAGGTCCGGTTCTACCTACACTAGATTACAACATTTCTTACTTCTTGTAATGGTAGATCGGCTTCAGTTCACCCTTGTGCTAAAGTATCTCCAATTAGTTTCATAGAATATTTCTAATTAGTTGCAAAATGGCTGCTCAGATCATAGAGTGGTCTAGTAATTGCAATACTAAATTGGAGCTCTGTCTTGTTGGAATTTAACATTATGGCCCAAGTCATATGCTGGCATTTTTTTCTAATCCATGCAGTATGTCTTACCTGATGAATGCGTTGTATCCCTTTTCTGAATTATGCGCACAATATCGCACGCAGTCGAACTTTGCTACACTGGATGAAAGCACGGGGGTTATCGTCAGCAGGAGGGCGGATAGGCACTTCGAGGAGGAAGGCCCAATCCTCTGTGCTGCATTAGATGGGATGACGCTCCCATCGTTTCCCGGATACGAAGTGAGAGTCAGGTGGGCCACTTATTCATGCTGAGCCTGCCTTAGTGTGCTATTACTGTTTAGCTATTTACCATAATTTACACATCTTTTCTACAGGTACGCTACTGAGCATAGATGTGGTGTGGTTGTGAAAGGGCCAAGGCTGAGCGGAAACATTTCCGGAACTGACCCGTTGAAGGACAACCGCTTGCATCTCAAGGCTCAACCTTTGGACGATTCAGAAGAAGCTAAAAACACCGCGGATGTGGTTAATGAGCTTTCTAAGGAGATCACACGTATACTGGTTTCTCAACCCATCAATGCGAAGCGTGCAGCTGAGGGGAAGAATATTGCTAATGTTGTGCTATTGCGAGGCTGTGGTATTAGGATTGAGGTTAGTGGACCCATTGCCTGTCTCGCATTTCCTAATTCTTTTATTTCTGCAACCCTCTGGAGGTAGCAATATCAATATGAAAGATAGGTCTGGAAAAAAACTGCACTGTGCTCTCGCTTCGTGTACTATGTTTTCCAATCCCAAAAAAAATCGAGCATAATCCAGATCTGTTTCTCAAGTTCTAATGTTGGATTTTTACCAACTTAAGCTTAGGGAGTCTTGCCTTGTTCAATTTTCCTACAGCTTTTGTTTACTTCTAACAATATCAATGTTACTGCAATAATTGCCTTGCAGCGAGAGATTGCAGGTATATATATTTTTAAGAATCCTCGGTAATAATATATACTATCATTTTTGGTCAACATCTGCACTGGCTGTTCCAAATTTATTGATATTTTCTGGTGCAAGCATAAGAGTTCCCATCTAAAGCACACAAGAGTTCCTGATTAAGATATAACATGTTTTCTCCCTACTGTAACTTGATGCACTAGACTTCCTTTCTAATGAAGTGAAGTGGCATATGGCTAATTCTTTATTTCTGCAACCCTCTAGAGGTAGCAATATCAATGTAGAAGATAGGTCTGGAAAAAATTGCACTGTGCTCTCGCTTCGTGTACTGTGTTTTCCAATCACAAAAAAAATCGAGCATAATCCAGATCTGTTTCTCAAGTTCTATTGTTGGATTTTTACCTTGTTCAATTTTCCTACAACTTTTGTTTACTTCTAACAATATCAATGTTACTGCATTAATTGCCTTGCAGCGAGAGATTGCAGGTATATATATTTTTAAGAATCCTCGGTAATAATATATACTATCATAATACAGATAGGAACACAATTTTGGTCAACATCTGCACTGGCTGTTCCAAATTTATTGATATTTTCTGGTGCAAGCATAAGAGTTCCCATCTAAAGCACACGAGAGTTCCTTGTTAAGATATAACATGTTTTCTCCCTGCTGTAACTTGATGCACTAGACTTCCTTTCTAATGAAGTGAAGTGGCATATGGCTAATTCTTTATTTCTGCAACCCTCTAGAGGTAGCAATATCAATGTAGAAGATAGGTCTGGAAAAAATTGCACTGTGCTCTCGCTTCGTGTACTGTGTTTTCCAATCCAAAAAAAAACGAGCATATCCAGATTTTGTTTCTCATGTTCTAATGCTGGATTTTCACCAACTTAAGCTTAGGGAGTCTTGCCTTGTTCAATTTTCCTACAGCTTTTATTTACTTCTAAGAATATCAACGTTACTGCACTAATTCCCTTGAAGCGAGAAATTGCAGGTATAAATATTTTTAAGAATCCTCGGTAATAATATATTATATCATAATACAAATAGAAACACAATTTTGGTCAACATCTGCATTGGCTGTTACAAATTTATTGAAATTTTCTGGTGCAAGCATAAGAGAAGTTCCTGGTTAAGAGTTCCTGCTTAAGATATAACATGTTTTCTCCCTACTGTAACTTGATGCACTAGACTTCCTTTCTAATGAAGTGAAGTGGCATGTGGCTATACTAGGTACCTCCCTTTGAAACCAAGCATGGACTCGCACCATGCATGGTAGCTCCTACCAAGATCATAGCCGGGCTGGGGCTGTCGTTGGGCATTGATATCCTTGAAGCACCTGGAGCAACCGGAGATTATCGAACTCTCTTAACTTCCAAGGCAAAAGCTATAGCCAAGGCACTCTCTGCTCCTCTGGACACACCACCTCGTGTTTTTGTGCCTGGAGAGGATGAATATAAAGGCGGTAGAGAAAATGGATACGACTTTGGGTTCTTGCACATCAAGGTTAAACCACAATCCATGCTCTCTTTAAAGCTAGCATTAACGTGATGCTGATAGTTCATTTTATGATGCCAACACAGGCTATTGACGATGCTGGCCATGACAAGGCTGTCAAATTAAAGGTGCGAGGTCTGGAAGCTGTCGACCGGGCTATTGGTCAGCTTGCAAGGCTCCTGTGGGAAGCTGAGAAGTCAGGGCACTACCAATACTTCCTCTGCGTCACTGGAGACCACTCTACTCCTGTTGAGTACGGTGACCATAGCTTCGAACCTGTCCCGTTTGCTATATGCCGGCTGAGAGATTTTGTGGGAGCCATTGGGGAGGACAATGTAATGAACACCCCCCTTGATGATTTCCCGCTGCCTTCGGTTAAATCTGGAGAAGATTTAACTGATAGTTCAGAACCAGCAGAATGCAAGCCTGCTGAGTGTAAAGCTTTTAGCGGCGATACTGTGTGCGAGTACACGGAGATTGCTGCTGCGAGGGGCTGCCTTGGGCGATTCCCTGGAAGTGAGATGATGGGCATCATCAAGAAGTTCATGAAAGCAAAGAACGACTAACGCCGGATCAAGTGCTAACATTGTACTGTTTAATCTTTTGACATTGGAGCTTTGTAATAATGACAAACATAGCAGAACCAGCGTTATCTGATATGAATAAGAGCTACCATGGTTTCTAAACTGCATGAAAGGCATAATGACCTGCTTCTTGGAATTAGTGGTTTGGGCCTTTTCTCCCTTTTCTTTTCTGAGGCATCCGCAGCTTGTATTTTTTTATTTCGTACGGTGTTCTTTGATTTGTGTGCCTCCTTTGTAAATGGTACATTATGTACCGTGCAAGGATGCAGCACTACGTTCAGGCCCATACCAAGAATTTGATGTTCAACCAAGAAATGTCTTTTTGCTGTTTTATTTACCAACACCTGAATATATATGTATGTGATACAAATATAACAGTCATTTCATCATTTCATATGCATATAAACCGTAATACATCAGGGCCACTGAGTTACAACTGCTTTGAGCCGCACAAGACTAAGAATATCAACGCCAGCTGAGAAATACATCGAAATCACTACTGGATTTGACCAAAATAACAATTGAACCAATCTACAGACTAGAAAAGGCATGGCAAATATACAGAAATAGAATATTTCCACCTGGCACTATGTAAGAGCAACAACAGATACGATTCAAAAGAGCTGATGCAATCCAAAAGTATAAACACGAAATGCCATTGCCGCAAGAAACGTGAAATGTCAACACTATCAGACATACAGGTCTATGTAATTATGAAAATAAACGTGCAATCTGCTTGTCTCCGTATTACTTCAGAGAAAGTAAGCTAAAATGCGACTAGTCTGGACAGTTTGTCACGTTGATGCAGAAGAGTTGTTGCCAGGGGTACAGATAAATTCATCGAGCAGCCAAAAAAGATAATCCTTCAGAGGAGACCACGTCGCCTCTTGTAGTCGCTCACGGAGAGAGTTAACGCATGCCTCCTTCCATCATTGTCGGGGATCTTGTAACCCATAGTCGCTTCTATCTTCTGCTTCCTCGCCATGTATCCTTCAAACAGACCTTTGGGCCCACCATACTCTTGCAGAACAGCCAGTGATATCGGAAGTTCGAAATTATGCAGTGGATTCGTTTCTGTCCCGAGATCCAAAGGTGCATTTGTATCAACCAGCTTCCCAGCTTCAGCTGCTGCCACTAGAGCTGAAGCTGTGACTACTGTACCAACTCGCACCCCACTCTTCACATCTTCCTTGTCAGCCATTACATTACCATCGTTCCCATTGGCGGCTTCAGGATTATCTCCTTCTGCTTCTCCTCCCGGCTTTCCCGCAAAATAATTCCGCGATCTTGTCCACCTCCTTGAGAAAGGATCATAACCAGCCTCTCCAGCCTTCAGACCTGTATTGACAGCTTTCATTTCTGATGCATTCTTGAAATTCTCAGCACGGTTCTTCCTGTTCATCTCCTCCAACTTTGCTGCCTTCTCATTAGTTGACAATGGCTGCGCGATCTTCTGCAGCTGATTCAGCTTTGCTCGGATCCTTTCTGCTTCTGCATCATCCCTCCGGACCAGGGCCATCTCCAACTGATCCCTCAACCTATCCTTCTCAGCAGCAACATTCATGGGGCGTCTCACAGCTGATTTCTTCGCTTGCAGCATCTTTTGTACAGTATCCGCTGAATACACGTAGTTGTAGGCCTCCTTAATGCCTTCTTTCTTCTCCAGCACTTCCTGCCGAGTTGGTATGCGCACACCATTCTTTTCAGCCTCTTGAAGCCACTCCTTGAACTCTTCTTCGAGGACCGGAGAATCAGAGACCTGGGCCATCTGCCACCGAGCAGCATTGGCTTCGTTATCCCATACAACATTGAGATACTTGCATGTAGTGTAACTCTCGAGCTTGTACTTGCGATCTGGGTCACTCGCATCCACGTTCCTAACAATGCACAGCCTGTACTTTGGGGTGCCATTTTTCGTCTTGCCGATCCCAAGCCGCACAAAGCACCCAGCTACAAGCTCCTCAAAGAAGGGTTCCATGAACCATTTCACCAGCTTCGACCTCCGAAGGGTTATGCTCTTGACATCATCAAACTTGAGAGGGTCAAGCCTGCTCGGCGATTCGTCAAACTCATCTTCCCGACTATCATCAGCAGCCCCTCCATGGCCATTGGTCCTCTCATTGCTACCATCGCTGGGGGGGCTCCCAGCCCTGCGCCTAGTAGGCGAGCCGGGCTTGGCGACGAGATCCTTGAACCTGTTGCGGTACCCCTCCGGATCTTGCTGCCTCATCCTCTTGGCCCGAAGCTCGTCGAGGGCGCTCTTGGTGGCGGACCTGTCGGTCCTGGTGGAGGCGCGTGAGCGGCTGAGCGGCGGGGGAGGGCTGTCCTTGCGGGCCTTCTCCGTCTTGGAGGAGGAGGCCCGTGCCAGCTTCTTGAGCTTGTAGTCGTCGATCCTGGTGCTCCGCTCCGCGAGGATCATCTCCCTCTGCAGCTCCGTCATGTTCTCCAGCTGCTCCTTGTCGTCGTCGTCCTTGTACAGGTCGCTCCCGACGGACGGCGCGCTGTCGGAGTCCTCGCCCCCGCTCCGTCTGCCCTCGTCGTCGAGGTCCTCGTCGTCGTAGCCTCCCCTGCCCGCGCCCTTCTCCGTCTGGTGCCTCTTCTTGAGCGGCACCTGCGAGCCCGGCGGCAGGCGCTTGCGCGGGTGGCTGGGCGCGACGTCCGAGTCGGAGTCGCCGTCGTCGGAGCCATCGGAGCCGCTCCCGCCCGAGTAGGAGCCCCCCGCGCGGCGGCCAGGCTGCTGCCAGCGCTGGTTGGGCTGCCGGGACTGGCTGCCCTTCCCCACGGTCCGCCCCGCGGCCTGCAGGAGCAGATCGTCCAGGTTAGGATCCGGCATCGCCGACGACGCTCCTCCTCCTCCTCCTCGTGAATCCCTGCGCGAACAATTCCGACGGAGAAATTGGAAGAAACTGCTATGAGTTCTCTGCCGAGTAGCGAGAGCGGACGGATCGGCGAGGAAGGAAGATCTGGATTGGATTACCTTGGAGCTTCGGTGGCGGCGGAGAGAGTTGTTCTATGACACCGTCGACAACGGAAGGAAGACGGAAAGGATTGTTGTTGGGCCTTGGCGAGAACTTGAAGACTGCTGGTGGACCAAAACATAGCTTAACACAAGCCCATATATGCTGGGCTTTCATGTTCTTGTTTTCATATTTGATTGTAAATTTACAAGTAACTAGTTGAATGTCCGTGCCTGCTACGGTTTTAAATAGATTATTTATTTCTCAATTATGGTAGTTATTTTTTCTAGTACGGTTCTTAAGACCTCATAACAAATATGTAGACCCAAAATCCTTTTCCTTCCATTTTGCTCCTCCTTATTTATCTATGGGTTTTTCGGTCATGTCACAACTACGTCGATATTATTCGTCTCTACCAAAAATAGAAAGTTCAAGTTATGAGGATTTTTTTATTCCATACATACTACCAAGCCTTAGGAGTGGAAGCTCCACCAATAAGCTACATGAAAAAAATTCGGCATAAAATTGCCATCATTCTTTATCACCAACCTCTTTTATCCTAAAGTGGCCCCCTTTTGTTTCGCTTAAAAGATTAGGTTAATCACTTTACCAAGCGAGTCCATCCCTAGACTAGAGGATGAATAGTACTTATTTATCATTTCAATCATCTCACCTTAGGTTTGTACCGCTTCAACCACTCTTTCACCGCCTTGTTGTCTAGCACAGGGTCGCCCAAGAAGTGCTCCGCAAGGTGTGTCTCGGTTATCCCGGAGGTCAGTGGGGAGACCCTCTTCCTTGCGCCACCGCAATTGCTATAGGCAGCATAATCTGCCTCATATGCTTCCAACGCTTCCTCCTCCATGCTTGTGTTTGCGGTGTGGCTTGTCGTCCTGTTTCGGCCCTCGGCCGCGTTGGTAACACCTGCTGGCAACATGGGGACCGAGGATCGAAAAGAGATAGTGGTTGAACTATATTTTTTCGAAAAAGGTGGCTGAACTATATGGAGGGGTGGTTTTCAAAAAAAAATCTATATGGAGTGGGGTATTTAAGGAGCTGCGGAATAGCGACTCGGTGGGTCAGAGGTCAATCGCAAGTCTGATGGGTGGGCCGGCTTCCCCATTTTTATTTCCCTGGACGCAGTCGTCAAACTGGCATGTAGGGCAAGGGCGGGGCCCTATGCTGGTGATCAGATCACATCGGTTGGATGTTCTCACGAAACGTCGAGATTTTCTTTGTTGTATTTTTGAATTAGGTTTTGGAATTTTCCATCCGACTGTTTCCATATGCTGCCTGCACCAAAAAGAAACACCCGGATGATTGATTTTGCTGAGCATACATGCAGATATAGCAAAATAATTGATTTTCTTCCTATTCATTGCATTTTTTAAATTTAACCACTATGTTGTGCCCTGATGATGTCTTCCATATGTGTGACGAAATTTCATCCTTTCCATGCAAATATGGATGATTGTGTGGAGGATTCCTTTGCACACGGGGATTTTGTTTATTGCCATTTGTGTGACGCGCTATGCCTCTATCAAATTAATTTCTTTCAGAAATTTGGTTTCGGTAATTGATGGCTAGTGATGGATACAATAGGTTCTTTCCAAGCACAAGTATGTGTGTGGGTTTAGGAATAAATTCTGAATTTGTTTTCCATCCAGAACGGCTGGGTTTGATGGATGTTTTTAGAGATGTTGGACGGTTGAGATTTCTCTAATGTTTGATATCAAAAGTGATCTACAATTCTCAACTCGAATATAATAGTATAGACTAGTTGAATGCCCGTGCGTTGCTACGGGTTCTCCTTTTTTTTCAATCTCTTATTGTACTTCGTAGTTACCCAACACCAGCTGAAGTCTATAAATCTAAAAAAAATGTCGTTTTATTGGTATTGTTAGAGGAATATTGCTTTTGTAAAGCTCAGTCCCACAATAATATGAATGAGCACTCTCGCTAAGAATTTGGTAGCTTGGAATAACATTTATAAAATCATGAATGATAAGTTCTCGTATTATGAAATGCTACAAATATGATATGAACATTTTAGCTCACCCAATACCAGCTTTTGTGTTCTCCTTGTCCTTGTCACTTTGCACATGCACCTGGTGGGCAGAAAAATATTTGCTGATATCACGAACTGAATCCACAAACAAAGTCATCGAACCAAATGACAGAAGAGATTAAAGTAGATTACCAAAAAGAACGGAGGGGGAGAACATCGCTTGTGTGTGTCATGCTCATCTCCACTCTCTCACTACTATGTTAGAATCGAGCAGATGACATTGCTATGAACCAAATAAAAACATTGTCATCTAAATACAATACAACATCTAATGCATAGTTCATAAGATGCTTCTAAAATAATATCATCATTGTCATGATTTTTAAAAAGGTTACAATTTCTAAACGCCTTTACAAAATCTTTAGTCCTAAATAAAGCAGCTTAGGTGCTGCTGATGAAATGCATCAGAGGTCATGGTGATAGAGGTTTTCACATAGAGAGATGCCTAATTCACCATTAGAAGATTAATTAAATTATGAGGCCAGACCCTGGTGCTAAAGCATGTAATCTATGAGACAGTTGTAGTAACCATTCCTTCCTAGTTCACCTTCCAAGTACCATCTATAAGTTGTTGATGAACGGTTATATAAAGCGATTCTTGGAATATCCAAATGTAAACGATTTCTAAACCAGTTTCTTCAGGAAAATTGCAAAATAAGAAAATTGCCATGAACTTTAACTGAGCCAAAACTGAGAACCACCTTAGTTTCTTACCTGAATATATGATGCCGTCTGGCCCCATTTAATTGACATGGATTAATTTTTTATTCAAAATTTTCCACCATAAGAGTGAATATTCCCTCCCTATTGCCTTGTCAAAGTTACCAATAGTAGAAGAAATCCTAACCCATATACACGAGCATCAGAGCACCTATTTCTAATCTATTTGTGGTAGAATAATTCTACAACTCCTTGCCAGTACCTCGATCATACACTAATCAGGTGGAAAATCATGTTCAGAATGGTAGAAGAAACTTTCGCAAAAAAAAATAATGGTAGAAGAAACACTGTGAAGTGCATCATACACAACAGTTCATCCCATGATAAGACAATAGAAGCTCTAAATTACCACCTGAAATACATGTGCCGTCTTTTTTGATGCCATTTGCATCATTAGTTGGATCTGAAAGAATACCTCCCAGGTGGCCACATTGGCCAATACGTGTGTGTTCAGAAAAAAAACTGCAGTACCAACTGAAGCAAATAATGAAGCGATTCAAATAGGAAATAGCTAAATTCCAAAGAGAGACCGGATGTGCATACGCGGATGAGGAAGAGAACAAAGTCGGTCTCACAGAGGTCTCAATCACTGCTTCGTTGTGCCTCATGCCAGAAACAGGTGTTCAGAAACCCCAAAGGCAATACACTTCAACAGAACTTTGATACAGACCTATGGCCCTGGTGAGTATAAGAGAGAGATATTAATCAGAGAAACATGTCAACGCATTCCCCAATAGAAGCAGGGATTAAAGGGCATCGTAACTTGAAGCATAGATATAGGCAAATAAACATCAGACAATCTGTCAGTAATGGAATACCTAAGTCAGTTCGTGGCACATTATTTTTGTGGTTGAGCTGTACGTTAACTTTAACCTACTCCGACTATAATATGGAAAATTGGAGAATTTGCTGGTCGTGGTTACTTTTTTCCCAAACCAAAATGAAGTGGCAAGTCAAGACAATAGTACTGAAATATATACTTGATTTTTTTACCATGAACAGATATAACACATATAGATGACCTACTTGGCTACATAAATAGCACAGAGCACCAATGCTTGAAATAGTTTAAATACACTATATCAAAATTAAACGAACAACTTGCAAGCAACTAATAAAAATATATCGGTCAATTAAATAGTATATACAATTTGTAAGTAACTTTAACATCGTTGTATGACTGAAGAGGCTAATAATTTTCTCACAAAACTCTAAATCCTAAGAAGCATGAAGCACACAAAAGTCTAAATCTGCTCCTACAAATATTCGAACAACATATTCTCATGCTTCTATTGGGGATCCAGATTCGAGCAACATATTCTCATGGATCCAGTGTCACCTCTGAAGATAACAACCTTAACATCACCAAGGCCAGCTTTTTTTTTAATGAAATCCATAAATAACATCAACTTGTAACCGAGCAAAAAGTATTTTAAAAATGGGAAAGGAAATTAAGTACCTGTCGGCCTAGAGAGCGGTGCTCCTTTCGGCTGGCGGCCGGCTCGTCCTCATAAATGCCGCCCTTGATGTCATGTCAAACTATGCGATGGCGGCTATGATCCCCCCCACCTCCAGTCGTCAAAACCCCTTCCGCCCTCTGTCGTGCGTTCCTGTGGGCTGCCAACAAGAGTGTCTCCCGTGCGCAATGCCTCGTGGCTTGCTTCGTGGTATGCCACCCCAAGACGGAAGGTGGCATTGGCATCAAAATTACCCTCTTGAACCTACAATAACCAAATTCTGATTTTTACAATTCCAAAGTAGAATGTGCTACATGAAAATATGATGGCAACTGGAAGTGTTACAGACTTCAGTTGACAAGAAGTCACTTTCTTTGTAGTTGTATACTGAATACTAAAAGCAACAATCCATACAAAGCCCAAAGGGAAATGCTTACAGCAACATCAAATCCAAAACTTGTTAAGCAATTTTGCAGCCTCTTCCACTGCATAATGTTCAGAGATTTGTTGTCTTGTACCTTCTTTCTGCAATGGCTGCTCCTTAGTAACCACTGGAATAGTCTTCAAATTGTAAATGCAAGTTCAGCTATAGCTTGGCATCGAAGTGTAAATTCAATAGATGAATAAGCCAATTACATATAACTTTCCAAACTGTACCTATTAAACGTCAGAGCTTCATCTCATGATGATGATTTTAGCAAACTTGCATTTGGCATCGAGTTCTTCATGGCATGAAAAACATTGTCCCCAATCACCATAATATTTGAATATCATGGATCCGTGATCAATGTATGCCTACATCACATAGATAAATTCTACACATTTCAGCTCGCAAGCTGTAGTTAATCCTTCTCTAAACAGAGTTTTGGGGCTCTACCTGTATCCTAATTATATAATATATAGGTACGGAGCTGCAGGTGAATAAAAAAACTGAAGCACGTAGCTTAACAGGACATGACGTCAACATGGGATGCAGGAGATTTCAAAATTGTAGTACAAATGACATGACAAGTTAGTAACATATACTACTGTAGGGTGAAGAAAGCATTAGCTTCTCTTCCTCTATGGAATACATGAAACATCAAATTCATTTGTCTCTTTATGCAATACGCAACTCTTGCTAACCTGAGATGTAGTATGCTCAGAGGTGCGGATGTCAGAGGAGAAGCTCTGCCATGAGCTACCAGGGTGGGCGTGAGGGGTATACAGCGAGCTTTGCAGAGAGGCACGTCGGGCAGGTTTCAGGTAGAAGAGAGTCAGCTTGGAAGGCGACCAACATAGCAATCTTGACTCATCACGGCCGCCTGAAAAACCTAGGGACAGGGCGAGCGGTGCATGGGGGTACGGCGGCGGCGGTTCCATCTAGGCGCCGATCTTGGCGACGTGCGGAACTACGCTCGTGATGTCTGCAGTTCCCCTGCCCTTGCGTGTGAAGCCATCACCACAGCGCATCCGCCGACGCAGGTCGCCATAAGTCGCCAGCACGCGCATGTTTCCTCATGCCACCGCCTCAGAGCCACGGACGGCGTCGCCGGTTTTGGCGCCCTCGCTGGCGCCGCCTGCGCGTGCGGGAAGGTCTTGGCGGCGGGACTCGGGGGAGAACCAGCGTCGGCGGCGGCGAGAACTCTAGGCATGGCGGCCGACCGGAAGACGCTTTGATCCTGCGCGTCCACCTGAGATTCGGAGGCTGACCAGCCGTGAGAGGGGGCAGAGACGATGGCGGCGCGATTGGATCGAGTTGAAGAGAACAGAGTCGAGGGTGAGAAGACAAAATTCCAGATGGAGGCTTCCACGAGCGGACAGGGGGATCGGACGGTGAATTTTAGCTGAGAGGAAATAGAGGGACACGATGTATTCAATGACGACCACCAAAATGCGTTGAGTATCAAACGACCAACTCCCATTTATAATAAGAAAGACATCGATTTCTC
>NC_061512.1:40268956-40343513 GCF_022539505.1 Lolium rigidum
ATGATAAATTCACAACAGCAGGAATCACAAAACTAAGTATAATGCTATAAACCGCATGGGCGCTGTGCCCAAAAGCAGTGTGCAATAACGCGCAGCTAATGTTCACGCATAAAACTAAGCTGAAAAATATACAAGACGCATGCAATGTGTATGGACAACAAGCAAAGCATTAGGATGAATGAATTTGTTCTTCATTCCTCCTCATATATTTCTTCGTCGTCTCCATTCGTGCATTTCCCCAAGGAAATATTCATTGAACTCCTTCCGTCCCAGTAGCAGCATGGCCCGTGGGTTCATTACTCATAACCGTAGCTTCCTCATTCTATCCACACGTACCGGCCACTCATCCTGTGCCTTTGTATCATGAGAGTACTCTCGATATAACCCAAATCCAAGCGTAGCAGATGCAGCCGTGTCGAAGAGTCGGGCACACTCGGTGTCGAGAGAGATACAACCGATATAATGCACGAACAAGGCATGAAAGCCAATGTTACCGAACCGGATGGAGAGAGCGGCTCGAGTGTCCACATCGGTGGCCACCACAGAGCGTGTTGTGCATCAACACAGAGCAAGCAGATCACCATCCGATCTCACAAGGTGTGAACTTGTCACGTCCAAGTTCCTTGGAAATGAAATTATGGGTCTCCATCTGGATAAAGTTGTTCTGCACAGCGCTTCGTACGATTGGTATCACTATTCTTCCGGACTCTAAATTGTCCGTTGCCATTGCATGATAGCTCACCACTGAATGGGGTAATGCAACGCATACCATGGTTCTTGATCGAAAATCTTCCTTCTCCTCACAATCTTCATATATATCCTTAGTTGGAGTGTCTCATCGACCCAACCAAGTTCCTCCTGTAATGTCCGCAAGTGAAGACCATAGGTCGGGGAGCTGATTGGCAGCAGATCGAACTCCGCAAACAAGCTGAGACCTGCGCTCTAAAGCCATAAGTGTTTGATGTCTTTGTGAGTGGGTTCAGAAGCCGCATCTTGTGCGGCGAGGTTCTTCCGGGCAAGCACGATGACGCCTACCGGAAAAGACGACGAAGCAGAATCTAAAATATATTGAAAAGATAACATTCAAGCACTTTAAGATTGAAAATAATAAGACTCTATGGTGACGCCACCGGAAAGCCGAGGAATTTGAACCCTGCACCGAACTGCGCAGAGATCTCATGGCGATGTAGCGGGATGTGCCGAGATGGAGGAAGTGTGAACTCGGCGACGGCTGTGTGGAAGTGGCGTGGTGTAGCATGATCCATTCGTGCAGCGTCGGCACGGGATCGTGTCGTAAACCCGAGCGCCGACTTCTACAGCACTTGCCTCATATAGCAGAGTAGCTGTCCACGCACCTCCTCTTTCGCTGCCAATAAGCATTCCGCCGAGCATGTGAAGTCCGTCCACCCGTGAGACCGCCTGGGCTCACCGGAGAGCGCTGCAGCAAGGAGAACGCCGCGCTCCCGATGCGCCGCCCCTCGGAGGCGTACGGGCCCGGGCGTGCGACGGGCCCGGGAGGCGACGTGGGCTCCGGGAGGGCGACGGCCTCGGAGCGCGACGGGCCTCGGAGGCGACGGGCCTCGGGAGGCGACGGGCCTCGGGGCGATGGCCGCCGGCACATTCTTTTCTTCTCCATCGCCGGCAGGGGGGAGGCCTTCAGGACGGCAAGGTTGGGGGCTTTTGGAGAAGTTGATGGGACGGGAGAGGGCGTGGTTTCCTGGGTGCGTGAGCCATGAATGAGACGTACTTGTGTAAAGTGGTGAGGGAGGAGAGAGGGCTTACGCGGCCCTAAATGCGACCCGCCAACAATGGCACGTCTTCCACGTCCCAGTACCGCGACACGCGTACTAAACAATGGCACTGTTTTCCACTTCTCGCGACCGCAACACGTCGGCCCTCGAGGCTCCAACCCCTCGGAAATTTTAGATATAATCAGGTGCTACCTCGAGTCATATACTAGCATTTTTTGTATGCCCGCTTTACTCCTCAAGTGGTAACACCGGCAGTAGTGCAATATACCTCGCTTTTACTTCCTCAAGTGGCTGGTCACCAGCAGAGTCAACAAATGGGATTAACTAGTTAAATGAGTTATTTAATGTGCAAAAATTCCGCTTCTCAAATCATAGATAAATCCTAGATGTAACCAAGCTTCACCGTACAAATTGGCCACTTCTCAAATCACCTAGAAGCTAAGAAGGTGCATGGTTTTTCCACAATAAGCCCTACTCCAAAACAAATGCCTTCTTCCCCAAAACATACTTTGTCCGAATGGAGACCATAACTTTCACACTCATGTAGATTTGTATTGCAAATAGTTTGAGGTAGGCCAAGATGGGTTTCATTGGTGCAAAACACTCTGCATTTTCCATTTTTTAAATCTCATATTTGAATCCCTTAGTCCACGTTTGCCACTCACTTGCCTCTGGGTTTCTTGATTACCACTCAATTTTGCCCTCTCCCTTCACAAACTTCACGCGCATCGCCCAACATTGCCTCCCGACACGCCGTCTAGCCCATGTCAACGCTGGATCGCTCCCCGGACGCACCGCTGATCAGTATGATCTAACGGGCAGGATAACCCCTATCTCTCCGGTCGGGCCACCACCCTCTCTCTCTCTGTCGCCGGTTAGCTTCACGCAAAGTTTGGTTTTTCGCATTAGTTTTCACGAGCTAAATTATAAACTATTTTTAGGCATTACTTTTCACGTAAAAATGATAAACCATCACCAATTTGTTGTAGCCATTACTTCACGCAAAAAATGATACACCATCACCCATTTCTTGTACCCATTACTTTTCACGCAAAACGATAAATCATCACCGATTTGTTGTAGCCATTACTTTTCACGCAAAAATGATACACCATCACCCATTTCTTGTAGCCATTACTTCTTCACGCGAAAAACGATAAACCATCACCGATTTGTTGTAGCCATTACTTTTCACGCACAAAATGATACACCATCACCCATTTCGTGTACCCATTACTTTTTCACTGAAATAACGCATAAATCATCACCGATTTTGTTGTAGCCATTACTTTTCACGCAAAAAGTCGATACACCATCACCCATTTCTCAGAGCCGTCACTTTCCACGCAAAAAATGATAAACCATCACCGATTTGTTGCTAGCCATTACTTTTCACGCAAAAAATGATACACCATCACCCATTTCTTGTAGCCATTACTTTCCACGCAAAATGATAAACCATCACCGATTTTGTTAGTAGCCATTACTTTTCACGCAAAAATGACCCATTTCTTGTACCCATTACTTTTCACGCAAAACGATAAACCATCACCCCATTTCTTGTAGCCATTACTTTCCTTTTTAGGCATTACTTTTCACGGTGAAATGGAGAAACTATACCCCCACAACTGGCTCGCCTCCTCCTTAAATTTATCGTGGTATAAACCCCCACAAACGTCACCTCCCTCCTGATTTTATTGTGTAAACCCCTCACAATCTGGCCATTCCTCCCCTTTATAAACACCTGCATCGACGGCCATCCCCTTTTGTGTCAATAGGTTCTCGCTTCTCCTCTTCTTCGCTCACATACACTTTATCCATTGCCATGGCTTCCACGCCCCGGACGCGGACCGGAAGGGGCAGGGGAAGGGGAAGGGGAAGGTGGATCATCATCATTGCCACCACCACCGTCAACACCGCCATTGATCATAGAGGAGTTCTTCATCGTCGTCTCATGAAGACCCTTGGTCAAGAAGGTACGCACGCGGCTCCTCTACATATATGATGCATGTGATTTAATTATGGGCATGTTCTAAAACCTTTAATTTCAAGGGTCTCCCATTTCAAACCATCGGCGCCGATCTCTTGGCAGTGAACTCCCAAAAAAAAATCAAAAGACTATCTTGACGGCAAGGAGCCAGCCAAGGTGTATCTCGCATGAGCACTTGACTCATGCCCTGCCTCTCGACCGTGGAGGTGGTCCTATTTGACTTGGGACAAGGCCTGATGTACTCCCGACAAGGGTCAGGAGAAATTACTTACTATCATCGGATGTGAGATTTCGGCTGGTTCCTATCAATTCTTCAAATATGAAGGCGATGATGTGCTCACAAAGTGAAGGTGTTCGACTGAACAATGTGCAGTGAGGTACTACTTACTCAGACGTACGAAGATACCGACGTATGAAAGCGACGACTCACTGTGGAAGCCATGCGATCCATCCCCTTTAGATAACTAATGTGGATTACGACTGCGCTGAACAGAGTGCTGTAGGCTTCATGCGGCACGATTTAGAGATCTAGCTCATTTTCTATATATTATGCACAAAAAATAACATTGCATTTCCACTTACTATTCTGAGCACCACATCCTTCCAAATAGATGCTACGTGCCGATGCCGAGGATCGGCATGGGCCTGGACCGCTATGCTCTGGCCACACGTCGCTAGGTCGAACGCTCTGGGATGCACAATGTTTTTATGCATAAGAGCCACTTTAGATTAAGCTGCGAAAATAGTCTACGTGCCATGGGCTGGAGGCGGCCTCTACGCAGCGGCTCTCATAATATATTCTCTAAATAAAACAGACGTACATCACAATGGGCCACATGGTCGCGGGAGGCCCCACGAGCGGCACATATAATTCCTTTCTTATAAATAAATAGATGACCCATCGGTTACTATCGGCTGCGGCAGTTCCACAGAGCGGCCCCATTTGCTGCAGCTGGCGGCGCACCGCGCTTATACAATCAGGAAGTAAACGCCCACTGCTGTCAGCGTGCAGATGGATCCACCTGGCTGTAAAGACGGAGACGGCTGTTGAGGAACCGACCACCCAGGACCGGCAAGGTCTCCGACTCCGAGCGGGCAACCCGCTGCCTTCGAGGGGCCTAAACTAGAGGGGAGGGTAAAACTCGAGGAAAAACTAACGAGCTGGGGAAAACCGAGTGGCCAACTAACGGCTAAAGTGCGATAAAATAGAAAATCCCACAGAAATATAGATTCAAGAGAAGGAACCCGATAATTTGTCGATGAAGAAGGGGATGCCTTGGGAATCCCCAAGCTCTAGATGCTTGGAGTCTTCTTGAAATATGCAAGGATGAACCACTGGGGCATCCCCAAGCTTAGAGCTTTCACTCTCCTTGGATCATATTGCATCATCTCCTCTCTTGATCCTTCAAAATCTCCTCCACACTCAAACTCGAAACAACTCATTAGAGGGTTAGTGCATAATAAAAATTAACATGTTCAGAGGTGACACAATCATTCTTAACACTTCCGGACATTGCATAAAGCTACTGGACATTAATGGAACAAAGAAATTCATCCACCATAGCAAAAGAGGCAATGCGAAATAAAAGGCAGAATCTGTCAAAACAGTAATCAGCCCGTAAAGATGGATTTTATTGAGGCACCAGACTTGCTCAAATGAAAATGCCCAAATTGAATGAAAGTTGCGTACATATCCGAGGATCACGCACGTAAATTGGCATATTTTTCTCGAGCTACCTACAGTAGAGGCAGGTCGAAATTCGTGACAGAAAAGAAATCTGTTTCTGCGCAAGAATCCAAATCTAGTATCAACCTTTCTATCAAAGACTTTACTTGGCACAACAAAACACAAAACTAAGATAAGGAGAGGTTGCTACAGTAGTAAACAACTTCCAAGACACAAATATAAAACAAAGTACTGTAGCAAAATAAACACATGGGTTATCTCCCAAGAAGTTCTTTCTTTATAGCCATTAAGATGGGCTCAGCAGTTTTAATGATGCACTGGCAAGAAATAGTATTTGAAGCAAAAGAGAGCATCAAGAGGCAAATTCAAAACAAATTTAAGCCTAACATGCTTCCTATGAAAAGGAATCTTGTAAATAAACAAGTTCATGAGGAGCAAAGTAACAAGCATAGGAAGATAGAACAAGTGTAGCTTCAAAAATTTCAGCATATAGAGAGGTGTTTTAGTAACATGAAAATTTCTACAACCATATTTTCCTCTCTCATAATAACTTTCAGTAGCAACATGAGCAAACTCAACAATATAACTATCACATAAAGCATTCTTATCATGAGTCTCATGCATAAAATTATTACTACTCCCAACATAAGCATTATCAATTCTTATTAATTGTAGTGGGAGCAAATTCAACAAAGTAGCTATCATTATTATTCTCATCAAGTGTAGGAGGCATAGTATAATCACAATCAAAATTTACTCTCCATAGTAGGTGGCACCAAAAGACCACTATCATTATAATCATCATAAATTGGAGGCAAAGTATCATCAAAGAAAATTTTCTCCTCAATGCTTGGGGGACTAAAAAGATCATGAAAACCAGCTTCCCCAAGCTTAGAACTTTCTATAGCATTGGCAACAATGGTGTTCAAAGCGTTCATACTAATATGTTCCATAGGTTTTTTAATTTTCGCATCAAACCATTCATGTCTTAAATCAGGAAATAGAATAAGAATCTCATTGTTGTCCATTATGCCAAACTAGTGTAAACAAGAAACAAAAAGATGCAATTGCAGGATCTAAAGGAAATAGCTTCGAGCACACACACAACGGCAACTGTAAAAGTACTTTACTCCGGGACCGGAGTATGAGTGCCTTTTACCTTTCCTCCCCGGCAACGGCGCCTAAAAATAGCTTGATGTCTACGGGTGCTTCTATTCTTGTAGACAAGTGTTGGGCCTCCAAGAGCGGAGGTTTGTAGAACAAGCAGCAAGTTTCCCTTAAGTGGATCACCCAAGGTTTATCGAACTCAGTGGAGAAAGAGGTCAAAGATATCCCTCTCATGCAACCCCGCAACCACAAAGCAAGAAGTCTCTTGTGTCCCCAATACACCTAATAGGTGCACTAGTTCGGCGAAGAGATAGTGAAATACAAGTGGTATAAATAAGTATGAGCAAGTGGCAACGGCACCGTAAAAGTGCTTTGCCCAGGACAAGAACAAGCAGAGTAGTAACGCAGCAGAGTAGTAACGCAAAGAAACAAGAAACAAGCAAGCGATAGCAGTATTTAGGAACAAGGCCTAGGGATTAGACTTTCACTAGTGGACACTCTCAACTTTGATCACATAACAGAATAGATAAATGCATACTCTACACTCTCTTGTTGGATGATGAACACCACTAACTGTGTAGGATTACACGAACCCTCAATGTCGGAGTTAACAAGCTCCACAATATTCGATGTTCATGTTTAAATAACCTTAGAGTGCATGACAGATCAACACAACTAAACCAAGTACTAACATAGCATGCACACTGTCACCTTCACACTATGTAGGAGGAATAGATCACATCAATACCATCATAGCAATAGTTAACTTCATAATCTACAAGAGATCATAATCATAGCCTACGCCAAGTACTAACACGGATGCACACACTGTCACCATTACACCGTGCAGGAGGAATAAACTACTTTAATAACATCACTAGAGTAGCACGCAGATATATTGTGATACAAAACACATTGCAATCATAAAGAGATATAAATAAGCACTTCACTATGCCATTCATAACAAAGAATAAGTATTCTCGTGAAATATAGCCTAAGAGACCCACACGGTGCACACACTCGTCACCTTTACACACGTGGGACAAGGAGTCTCCGGAGATCACATAAGTAAAACCCACTTGACTAGCATAATGACATCTAGATTACAAGCATCATCATATGAATCTCAATCATGTAAGGCAGCTCATGAGATTATTGTATTGAAGCACATAGGAGAGAGATTAACCACATAGCTACCGGTACAGCCCCGAGCCTCGATGGAGAACTACTCCCTCCTCATGGAAGACAAGCAGCGTTGATGAAGATGGCGGTGGTGTCGATGGAGGAGCCTTCCGGGGCACTTCCCCGTCCCGGCGGCGTGCCGAACGTAGACTCCCGTCCCCCGCATCTTGGCTTCGCGATGGCGGCGGCACTGGAAGGTTTCTCGTGTCGTGGCTTTTCCGTATCGAGGTTTTAGGTCAGGGACCTTTAAATAGGCGAAGAGGCGGAGTCGGGGAGGCGACGAGGCGGTGACACACTAGGGGGGCGCCCCCCCTAGGCCGTGCCGCCCGTCATCCGGGGGCCCAAGTGGCCCGCCTCCGGCGACTCTCGGTGTTCCGGAAGCTTCGTGGAAAAATAGGATGCCGGGCCTTGATTTCGTCCGATTCCGAGAATATTTCCTTACTAGGATTTCCGGAACCAAAAACAGCAGTAAAACAGAACCGGCCCTTCGGCATCTCGTCAATAGGTTAGTTCCGGAAAACGCATAAATATGACATATAATGTGTACAAAACATGTAGATATCATCAATAATGTGGCATGGAACATAAGAAATTATCGATGGAAGCCGGTGGCCTGTTACACCCCGTGGCCAATGCTTACTCACAAAAGTAAGTGAACTATTAGATCCTTAGACGGGACAGTGGGATGAGAGGGTAGTTCGTGACACGTTCTAGGAAATGGACGTGCAAATTATTTTGGCAACCCCAACGCGTAATGATTTTGAAGATTTCCCGGCATGGCATCATGATGAAAGGACACAAATGTCGCCTAGAAAAGGGTGAATATGCGGTTGCTTAACAAACATGGAATAAAAACTAGCGTTTACTTTTTCAAGCCCAAAACCTATATACTATGATTCACCTATGTGCACCCACAACTTATGATAAGCAAGAAAAACAACTATGTGATAGCAAGATAGATAACTTCAAGAATGAAGGCTATCACAAAAAGTAAAGTGAATAAGTAAAGATCTCGGTTATAGAGATATAACCGAAGCACACGAGGATGATGATTTATCCCGAAGTTCACACTCTTGTGAGTGCAAGGTGCGGTAGCTCAGTGCTCCTGAGCATCACAGGAGGCCTCACCATGAGGTGTGTTTGCACCATGCACACCAGCGCCACAAAGGCGTCACCCCAAGATGTTGTAGCACATCACACACCGAACGCCACAAAGGCTTCACCTTATTCTCCGGTGACCCTCGCCACAAAGGACTCGTTCACGGTTCCACTAAGAGATTTCCTTTTGGGCGGAAACCATGCCCTACACAAAGCTTACACATCCACAACTTAATTGGAGACTGCCAAGAAATTACCACAAAGGCCTCAAAGCCGTCTAGGGTAAAGAACCCAAGATTAACAAGCTCCTCACTTTCACTTACACGAATCTTAGTGGAAAGATCAAACCAATGCATCAAATCCAATGGTAAATCCTTCACTCCCAAATTTCACCAAAGCTACAAATATTATTGGGGAAATAAGAGAGAAAAAACAAATAGAAAATCCATAAAGGGGAAACTGATAGCTAGACCTAAGACTAACCCTAATGTATAAGAAGATTCTTGGCTACCTCTCCCATGCTCACTCGTGACGGCAGCGCCGCCGGAGGAGGGGGACAAAGGCGCCAGGCGGAGAGACCTCTAGACGACTCTCAAGGGAGCGAGAGGAGGAGCGATGTGGAATTTAGGTTTGTTTAGATTGTGTAAACAACTTCTCCTCTTTGAACTGGAAATATAAATTGCACTTCCGACAACAATGAAGTAACAAAATAGGGAAATACATGTTGCTTCATAGAAGCTATTCTTCATAAACATAAGTGAAACCAATTGATCAAAGCAACTATAGTACCTCACATATATCATTAATGACCGGAGTCTTCATGTGCCTTATATGAAACCCGTGTAACGCAGAAGTTTATTATTGCTCAAGATATTGCTTTTTAAGAACCAAAATAAGTTTTCTGTTTGCAGTATACAAAGTGTTCTTTTGTTTATGGAGAGTTGCAAAACATTTATACTTGTAGCCTTTCCCTAAATCTTTTGACTTTTTTTATCTTGCATTGCTAATGCAAATAAGCAAATGATGCTAGAAAAAACTCATTACATTAGCGTGAGTAGGCTGCATGCAAGGATTTTGCTAATCTCAAAGTAAACACAACAAAGTGGACGCACCAAACAAACACTACCCTCTTATATCTGGTATACATGAACTAATTCCACACATAACAGAATGAATTTATATAGATAGACTAGTCAGCTAACGATTTCTTCCATGGTTTAATTTCCGGCTTCGGCGGTGACGTTCTTGCGACCGCCTTCCTCCACCTTTGCAACGGCGGCCTCGGCAGCGAGCGCCTTGGCGGTGTCATAGGAGGCGTGGAGGCCGACGAAGAAGTAGTACGCGAGCAGCGCCGCCGTCCATATCGTGAACCTCATGAACGACTTGCCGTCGATGGACCCGAGCAGGAAGATGTTGATGAAGATGGACGCCGATGGCAGCCACGGCACCAGCGGCACGCCCCACTTCTCCGGCACCCTCGCCTTGGGCACCGCTAGCTGCAGGTACAGCGTCGCCGCGAACCACGCCAGCACCGTCACCGCATACACAACCCACCCGCCGCCCGCCGCAAGGCCCCAGTATGACGCCGTGGCGATCGACGAGACGAGGATCACGACGAGGCAAGAGACTAGTTTGGTGCGGTTGGAGTTGGTGGTCTCGCCGGTGACGTAGTAGCGGCGGACGAGCAGCGCGACGGCGACGAGCATGAAGATGAAGAGCGTGGAGATGGATAGCAGGTTGGAGAGGATGCCGAGGTCGGTGAAGAAGGCGATGCAGGCCGTGGCGGTGAGCATGGCCACCGTGGCGCGCACGGGGGTGCCCCAGCGCGGCGAGACGACGGCAAGGCACGGCGGCGCCATGTGCGCCCGCGCGATGTGGGTGAGGTACCTGGCCTGGCCCACGGAGTTGACGAGCAGCACGGTGGTCATCCCCTTGAGCGCGCCGAAGGCGACGACGTACTTGGCCCAGTCCATGCCGACGGCGGTGAACGCCACGGAGAAGGGCGCGTCGGCGTCGATGTCCTGGTACGGCTGCATGAGGCAGAGCGTGACGGCGAGAATGCAGTACACCACAGTTGTCACCGCCATGGCGCTGACGAGTCCGATGGGGATGTCCTTTGCCGGGTTCTTGGTCTCCTCCGCCATGGTGCTGACGGCGTCGAAGCCGATGTAGGCGAAGAAGAGCACCGCGGAGGCGGCGAAGATGCCGTGAGCGCCGAAGGGCGCGAAGTCGTCGGTGAGGTTGGAGAGCTTGGCCTTGGAGAGGCCGGCGCCAATGATGAAGATGATGACGGCGAAGTGGACGATGGAGAGCACGTAGTTGAAGCGGGAGGAGCCCTTGGTGCTGATCACGGCGAAGATGCAGATGAGCGTGATGACCACGACGGCGATCGGGTCGAGCCGTGAGTAGTCCTCGGCGAGGGAGGTGGCGTGGATGCGGAAGTCGTTCGGGTGGTGGTTCAGGAGCGTAGCGAAGTAGGATGTCCAGGCCCGAGCCACGGCGGCGCCGCCGATGCAGTACTCGAGCAGGATGTTGCCGGCCGCGACGAACGCCATGAAGTCGCCCAGCTCCACACGTAGGTACGCGAACGAACCACCTGTGCAGACGTACCATGCACAAAAAAAAGTTAAAAAATCCAATTTTTTAACTAATCCACATATTAACGACGTCAAAGATGTGTGGATCGATCACAACTAACTTGTAACAAACATCCTTAAATTTCTCTAGGACTGAACAAACTCCTAACAACAAAGATTTTGCATAAAAAAGGAGCTCGAAGAAACAAAGATTTTCAAGGTGATCAATGCATGGAGATCGATCGATGGATGGAGCAGTGAGTCACCTGCGACGGGGATCTCGATGGCGAACTCGGTGTAACAGAACACCGAGAGCATGGCCGAGACACCAGACACGGCGTAGGAGAGCACCACAGCCGGCCCGGCCGCCTCCTTGGCCTCCTGCCCCGTGAGCACGAAGATGCCGGCGCCGATGACCGCGCCGACGCCGAACCAGGCCAGGTCCCACCAGTTGAGCTCGCGGCGCATCTCGGCGCCGCTGCGGCCGCGCAGGTCGTGCACCTCCACGTCGGCGTGGGACCGCGCCGTGAGCCGGTCCTTGAGCCTCGGCCCGGTCTCCAGCAGCGCGCGCCCGTACGCGCCCCAGCTCGCGAAGGACGGCTCCGGGAACACGTCGCCGCCGCAGCACCCGCGCCGGCGCACGCCGACGTCCGCCACCTCGCCGAGCGCCATGGGTTGTAGGTTGCGGGGTATCTTGCTCGGGATCGAAAATGCAGATGCGATCGTTCGGGTTGAGCGTATATATAGAGGTGGAGGAATCCCAGGGTTAGTTCGTTTGCATCGAATGGAATCAGGGTGAGTTCGTTAGAGCTCAACAGCTCTGCAACTGTCGAATCTCGCCTTCTTGGGCCAGGCCAGCTTACTACGAAAGAAGACCACGAGGGGGATGGCGGCCTGTTCCTATTAACAGCTGTTTCCCTATTCATCCTCAAAACAAAATCTGTTTCCCTATTCTCAAAAAAAAAAAAAAATCGGTTTCCCTACAAGATTCTAAAAAACCATTCTGTTTTTCCCTAAAAAGGAGCATATTTTCAGTTTTCTACCTGTTATATCAAAACTGCACTGTGTAATTTCATTACAGAAAAGATTTGCACATTTTAAAAGCTTTTGCTTAGTGAAAAATCATGCTATCATCGAATACTGTTCAACAGTTATTGAATCCTACTTGATAGAATAAAGAGGGTACTCATTTTAGGTTCCTCGGGTTAGAAGTAAAACTTTTAGGTTCCTCGTTGCATTTCGTTTAGTACCTATCTTCTATTATATATAAAATCAGTAAATATGTTGCCCTCGCATGTGCTAGTTTAGTTAAAGTCCATCACTTTGACAGGGTCGTTGGACAACGATACATGACTACACATATCTAAATGCTTATTTCACATTGCTAAATCTTCATATAGAGACCACCTAAACCCAAGTGTGATCTTCAACAAACACTTTAGCTATGGTAATGTTATGCGCAAAAGTTACATGATGAATCTAGGAAAAATAAAGCATAGAGGTTGGTCACACCTCTTAGGACGAGGGGCTGATTGAGGGAGATGAACAACTCAAATCTTACATCACGAATTATTACAAATGTCTTTTTGGTCCTCCTAAAGAGAGCTCTTTCTCTCTCGATGAGACCTTAACAGACGACATACCCTAAGTGTCTATGGAATAAAATGGGGGCTTCAGCTCCTTACTCGGAGGAAGAGGCAGTCATTTTCCAAATGGAACGTAAGAAAGCACCAGATCCGGATGGCTTCCTTGTAAAGTTTTATCAAACTTTTTGGGAGACTATCAAGGAAGACCTTCTAGAGATGTTCAATTTTCTTCATGCTGGACAGCTAGAACTATTTCGTCTAAATTTTGGTAAAGTAATCTTGTTACGAAAAGTTAGTGAGGCAGAGAGGATCCAACAGTTTCGACCTATCTGCTTATTAAATGTAGGTTTCAATATTTTCACGAAAGTGGTCACCATTAGACTAAATACGGTGACAGATCATGTAGTTCAGCCATCGCAAACCGCTTTCATGTAAGAAAGAAATATCCTTGACACGTACTTTGATGGATCATGGATGCGGTGGACGGAGCAAGACCCTAATAATGACAACACCCCTTGGTTTGTGAGTGGTGTTCGCGGAAACTCAAAATGGAGGCCGAGCTACTCTCGTGTTGTTCACCTATACATACATTAAAGCATTGCGGGTGGAATCAAATGTGAGGACGGTTCATGCTTATGGAATTTCGCCAGTGAAGTAACGAGAATAAGGTGAAGGACGACATGATATATCAACTTTGATCACGAGGACAACCACAGATTAGAAGAAAAGTTATCATTTTGGTGTGCCAAGAGCACTATATGGGGAGCACGGATGTGGAAGATCGGGACTAGTGAAATCCTTTATACACACGTCTTTTACATTTGTCGTGCTCTTTATTTTTCATCGACCAATTTCTCCTTCCATGAATTTGACAACATTTTTTTTATCTTAAATTGGTCGCATTTTTTCATATGATACAAGGTCTTTATGACCGCATCTGTGGTAGGCCGGGTGCCATCCAAGATTGCTAATGCCCAGTTGTAAGCCACATGTGACCCGGTATTTGTGGGCAACTTGTTAGAATCAACGAACAACCTTAAATGAGATAACATATGACGTAATGTGATAAGTAGGAGATAATATGTTGCTAAATTATTAAATGGGATAAGATACATCACAAATATACCAATGGAGGAGGGATCGAGTAAAACCTGAATTTAATTTTATTCTAATAATGAAAAATGCAAGGAAGACCAAAAAACATAAAGGTTGTGTACACACAATTTGTAGAGTTATGTACATGTGGCAGCGAGCACATGCTAATGTTGAGAGCCCTGCATACCTCATACTGTAGCAGTTGTATTGTATATATCTGCAGTGGCTAAATATCAGCCAGACCAAAGTGTTATATCTCAGCTACTGAGACGACCTACTAAGTAGTACTTTGAACTCCCACCTACTATAATTACTTGATCCTCATATATACAGCGTGTGTGAGAGAGAGCGCTGCTGGGATTGAAATGTTAGATCATAAGACCATGGATATCAGCATACTTCTCTACTGCTGAAATATATTCATGTATGGACCATGGATCGAATCAAGAGTATTACTGCTACATTTGCAAATCTGGCTTGGGAGGCAACGGGCATTCAACGTGTACATGATAGAGCTTCCGTAGGACGTGGAAAGGCAGCGATTTGTAGATATCTCGGAGTCTTAGTTTTCATTTCTCTATCGTTATTATGTTAGGCAGAGTCCACTACTAGCTGTGTTGGACTGTTGGTACAACCTTGGCAATGCATATGCATCGCCAGGGTGTACTCTAACTTATGGGTGTGAGAGTTAAAGGAAGAAAGGAAGGGACGCGCAGATGGTGCAGTTAATCTGGGGCGAAGGTGATAACAGAGCCACTATTTCTATTCAGCTTTTCTCGAGATTCGTGAGAGGGGGTGTTGAAGTGTATAAGTAGATTGCTTAGCCCTTTTCATCAGTTCGGACTTTTGGTTCAATTGGCTAGTGCATGAAGCTTAACAGTCCCCACGTGAAAAGGGTTGTCATGTGTATAAAAATAGAAGTACTCTTTACAAATACTACATTTACTATTTAAACAAACTTAGAAGGACTTTATAAAATAAGTACGTATATTGCAGAACTACATAGACATAGTGTCCGGACTACATGACCAATTAATATAGAACTCTATAGATGCAATTTACGAAATAACTTTTAAAATACTAAATATTAGACTTATTTTGAAGATCTCGTTGCGAGGAAGTCGAATATGAAAATAAAATATCATTTGAATTTATTACGTGAAAGTTGTGTTAGTTTTTCAATTAGTAGTATATTTGGAGAAGAGAATTTTGTAAAGTGAGTAGTCAAATATGTGGAACCCAAGAATGAACATCCTTATGCCATGCAAGAGCTTAGATTTCAACTTTGCCCCATATCTCATATCAACTTCACGGATGCATTTTCGAAAACGAAGCAAGTATAGCCTGAAGTTCTTCATCGCGCTGGTTGGAAGGTACTCGACCACAGGGGTGATCAAATATACACAGTAATTTTGGAGAAGAGAATTTTGTACACAGGCCTGAATTTATTACGTGAAAGTTGTGTTAGTTTTTCAATTAGTAGTGTATTTGGAGAAAAGAATTTTGTAAAGTGAGTAGTCAAATATGTGGAACCCAAGAATGAACATCCTTATGCCATGCAAGGGTTTAGATTTCAACTTTGCCCCATATCTCATATCAACTTCACGGATGCATTTTCGAAAACGAAGCAAGTATAGCCTGAAGTTCTTCATCGCGCTGGTTGGAAGGTACTCGACCACAGGGGTGATCAAATATACACAGTAATTTTGACGGACGGGAAAGTGATTTCCAACAGAATCCTTTAGCACGTATTTCTGACTATTTCTCCAAGTGTTTTTGGTGAAGACATAGAACGGTACATTTTGCAGGTAAATAAGAATAGTATTTGCTCCGTCTAGAAATATGTGATTTGGATTTGGGTGTGACTATTTCTCAGCTGAGAATAACTTCGTTCTCAGTCAAATGATATCATTAAATCTTAATTGTAAGTCATGTTGCAACTCATGACTAACCTGAATCACAATGCAAATCAAATGACTTAAGACTTGATTGAGCATAAAACTAGTTCTCAGCTAGATGATAACTAGCAAATCCCTTTGGATTTGTCTTGATTCACATGTATTACACGGAAACACGGATCTAGATAAATCCAAGTCACTTATTTCAAGATAGACGGAGTATTAACCTAGATAAAATCACATAGCAAATATACGAGTTACTTTTAGTTGAACTTGCCGACCTGCCGGATTCGAACCGACCAAAGGAGAGCACGGGGATTTGCTATCCCTGTACTACCACCTACGCTCTTCCGACCGAGCACAAGGACGGTGACAAATAATACTGGTAATAACGACCCAAGTTTTTTTAAAAAAAACTGGCAATCTCTCATTTAGAGCATGGACCATGAAGCCACAAAGTGTGCAGTCGTAGAACAAAACCAAACTAACAGACCCCTAAAGAAGTGTGGCACGACTAAGGTTAGGGTGACAAAAAAAACTGTGGCATGACAGTCCTTTTCCAAAATCGTGGCATGTCATCCCTTCTTAAAACAATTTGTTCTGTAGAAGAACCTAGTCTTCAGAATACAGCCTAAGTTAGAATTACTTGATATAAGTATTTGGAAACAATGGTCTCTACACAAGAACGTCACTTTTGGCATGATGAGAGCTAGTCATATTGGTGTTCACCGAGGGTGCATTTGGATCTTAGGATCGAGAAACAAATGAATGAATAGAAAAACACAGAAACCGCCAGTGTAAAACAAAGGATTGCAAACCAGCAAAAAGGATTAGTTTTTTTTCGAAATGGAGGAAATATCACCCCAACTTCTCATCCAAGGGATGCACACGATTTTTTATTAGATTATTCACAACACCTTACAAGAATAATTACAAAGATCGAATCGAAGCCACCAAAATTAACGATAGCTCGCTAATCCTACATCACCGATGAGGGGGAGGGGGTCAATGAACAGAGCCAACACCCTGACATCACACCAACGCGAATCATAAAAAAACCGAAGGCCTCGACAAGTCGCCCAATGGCGAGCAGGTGGCACAACCGGTCCGGCAGACCCTCGGCGCGTACCATCATACATGCTCCAGAAGTCCTCGCCGCCACTCTCTTCCACATACCAATCTTCAGGAGAGATCAATGCAATGACCTTGCGAGGCATGCCCCCAACGCCATCACGATGCTAGACGACACCACCATCATGCGCACGTCCATCACGCTGCGTCCGTCTCCGAGGCTCCGCTACACCATGCCGCCGAGACCCGCCAACATCGGCGCAGTAGATGGAACACCGCCCCGCCAGATGACTTCCTCCAGGTATCACTTGTTCCGGAACGATGCCCTCAAGAGGGAAAACGACACCAGAGGTGCTGCCATCATTTGATCCGTATCCAGATCTGGGGTTTCCCCCGGAACAAAGAGGTTGAGGTCGGATCTGTAGCAACGATGCCTTCAACAAGGTGATGACGCCCGAGGACGCCACCATCGTCGGCTCCGACCGAATCAGAGCCCGGTTCTCACTAGCCAGACCCCACCCCAACGCTGCAGATCCGCCTGAAGAAGAGTTGATGCCGTCTGCTGCACCACCGATGCGGTGCCGTGGTACCCGACAACACCACGCCCAAGCCCTCCTTGCCGGTCAGCCGCCGCCAACGCCGGCCGCCAAAGCGGTTCGAAGGGGACAAGGGGACGAGAAGGGCCCCCGCCAGCGCCGGTCAGACTTTTCCCGGGAGCGCCCCTTGGCGGTGGCGGAGGAGCTATGAGGCAGGTGGAGGGGGGGCGGTGGCTAGGGTTTCCTCCCCTGCCGCCCGCATGGGGGCGAGAGGGGGTGGGCGTCAAGTTGTATGGACCATCAGAAAAAAAATTAGTAGTTTGGGAAAACACACGGAAAGTGCTTCAATCCTATGCGGAGTCTTGAAAGGAAGTTGTGGTGGGTGTTGAAGTTCCTATAGGATTGAGGTATATGATTCGAATCCGTACGAATTTGGGTAGCACGTTACTTACATCGAAAGACAATCAGTAGGGAAAAAACAACGATTGAAATCCTAGAAAATCCAATGAAACTCCTACAATCCAAGAGAGCCTAAACATCTTCTGATTTGGACATGTCTACTGCACATCTATTTCTAGAGAGACATACTCCAAGCTCTTTTGGGGCCATTATTTCTTTTTCTTTCCTTACAATATATCTTTCTTTCATGAAACGGACCCATCAAGGTAGATCTACTTTCCTAAGCAATGAAACAATTGTAAATGCTTCTAGATGCTACATATACTTCCAGAGGGGCATGGCTAAAGTTTATCACATCCAAAATTCCCCTCGGTAGTTAACTTTTGCTCCGAAAGTCCATACCACACCCTGAAAATTCAGTATTTTCTTTTCTAAAAAAGAATGAGCCAAGTAAAGATAGAATAGGTGGTCCGAGCTAACAGTACAGAGAATCAAAGGCCAGATATCAACAGTGAGATGTGCTCAGTCAAACCTCTCAGCTTTATTTGGCAATCAGACTTTTCTACTTCAGTTGGTGGCGCCTGCGTTTTGCTCATACTTGTAGTAAAGGTGGCCCAAACTACTGTCCTATTTTCTGTTGGTAGCAATGCTTAAAGTTTGGCCCGTGTTTGATTTGCAAAAGACCCAATTGTTTTAGCCAGTTGTTAGAATCGACGAACAATCTTAAATAAGAAAAAGAATGAGGTAATGTGGCAACAAGAAGATAAAATGGGACAAAATACAGCACAAACATAAAAATGGAGGAGAGATAGAGTAAAAACTGAATTTTATTCTAATGAAAAATGAAAGGAAGACCAAAAATAAGAAGGTTGTGTGCTCTTATAGTATATTCCTTGCATCTTAGGACTTCCCTTAGTTTGCTGAATGACATTCCAGGGACGAATAGAATTCCATTAAGCTTTCGAATCAGATGTACACACAATTTGTATAGTTGTGTACATGTGGCAGTGAGCACATGCTAATGTTGAGAGATCCTACATACTACCTCATAATTAGGGTGTAGCATTTGTATTGTACATATCTGTAGTGGCTGAATATCAGCCAAACCAAAGTGTTATATCTCAGCTACTCCGACGACGGGACGACCTACTAACTAGTACTGTGAACTCCCACCTACTAATTACATAATCCTCATATATACAACTTGTGTGCGTGTGAGAGAGATAGAGAGACAGAGACAGAGAGAGGGAGAGACAGCGCTGCTGGGATTGAAATGTTAGATCATAAGACCATGGATATCAACATACTTCTCTACTGCTGAACTATATCCATGGATCAAATCAAGAGTAGTAGTGCTACATTTGCAAATCTGGTTTAGGAGGCAACGGGCATTCAACGCGTGCATAGTAGAGTTTCCGTAGGACATAGAAGGGATGTGGGGGCAGCGAATTGGTCCGCAAGGAATAACCGACGTTTTCCGGACACCAATCGAGGCCCGAAGGTTATTTCCTTGTTCAGGCTGACTATAGTCATTCTCCCTTTGGTTGGATAAATATGCATCAATTAAATCCATCCCGAGGTAGTAGTTATCTTGGAGTTGTAGTTTCCATTAATCTATGTTATGTTTCGCAGTGTCCACTTCTAGCTGTGTTGGTACAACCTGGGTAATGCGTGTATTATGGGTCACCAGGGTGTACTCCAGTTTATGGGTGTGAGAGTTGAAGTTAGAAACGAAGCAAACCTAGGCTGAAGTTCTTCATCTCGCTCGTTGGAAGGTACTCCACCACAGGAGGTGATCAAATATACACAGTAACAACATTAACGGACGAGGAAGTGACTTCCACCCGACTCCTTCATGCCTGACGCCGAGGAAGTTGAGACGACCATCCGCCAACACGGAGTGAAGAATGAACATGAATGAAGCTGTGTTTTGTCCATGGGTGGATGAAGACAAGCCTCCACCGTGTTATGTGGTTTTATGAAGTGACATTGCATCACAAAGAATTGATCCAAGGGTACGCACTTTTCTTTTATGGAATTGTACAGGATATTTGCCTTGCACATTACAAGCAGTTACATACACTCAAGCAAAACAAATACCCACAATACAATCACTTTAAAACCTGTATTTTACAGGAGAAAATTAAACAGAGATTCCGTGAAGCTTTGCATTCCATGCTAGGCAACATTCCTGCCTTGACGTATCTTACATTTGGGTTAAAAGATATTCTCTCCGCTCCAAATTAAGTGTCTCAATTTTATCTAGATATAAATATATCTACACACTAAAATACAAGTACATTAATTTAGGACGGGTAGTACTAGAACAAGAAAAAAAGGATCTAAACTACTCAGCTAAATAAAATAGAACTTCACATTTTGCAGGTAAATAAGAATAGTACTTCCTCCGTCCAGAATAAGTGACTTGGATTTGTCTTGATTCAATGTACGACACAAAAACACGAATCTAGATAAATCTGAGTTGCTTATTTTGGGATGGAGGGAGTATTAACGTAGATAAAAATCACATAGCAAACATACGAGTTACTTCTAGCTTAACTTGCCGACCTGCCGGATTCGAACCGACCAAAGGAGAGCACGGGGATTTGCCATCCCTGTACTACCACCTACGCTCTTCCGCCCGAGCACAAAGCCGGTGACAAACAATACTGGTAATAACGACCCAAGTAAAAAAAAAAATACTGGTAATCTCTCATTTATAACATGTACAATGAAGCCACAAAGTGTGTAGTCGTAGTACAAAACCAAACTAACAGACACCTACAGAAATGTGGCACGACTAAGGTTAGGGTGACAAAAAAAAAAACTGTAGTACGACAGTCCTTTTCCAAAAATCGTGGCATGTCAACCCTTTTTAAAACAATTTGTTCTTTAGAAGAACTTAGTGTTCAGAATACGGCCTAAGCTAGAATTACATGATATAAATATTTGGAAACAATGGTCTCTACACAAGAACGCTCACTTTTGGCATGATGGGTGGTCATATTGGAGTGTAAAACAAAAGACTGCAGACTAGCAAAAAAGGACTAGTCTTTTGGGAAAACACACGGAAAGTTCTTCAATCCTACATGGAGTCTTGAAAGGAAGTTGGGGTGGGTGTTGAAAATCCTATAGGATTGAGGTATATGATTCCAATCCATACGAATTTGGGTAGCACCATTACTTTCGTTGAAAGACAATCAATAGGAAAAAAACTAAAGATTAAAATCCTTAAAAATGCAATGAAATTCCTACAATCCAAAAGAGCCTAAACATCTTCTGATTTTGGTCATGTCTACTGCGCATTTATTTCTAGAGAGACATGCTCCGAGCTCTTTTGGGGCCATTATTATTTTTCTTTATTTGCAATATATCTTGCATTCATGAAACGGGCCCATCAAGGTAGATCTACGTTCCTAAGCAATGTAACAATTGTAAATGCTTCTAGATGCTACATATACTTCCAGAGGGGCATGGTTAAAGTTTACCACAGCCAAAATTCCCCTCGATAGTTAATTTTTGCTCCAAAAGTCCATACCAGACCCTGAAAATTCTATCTTTTCTTTTCTAAAAATGAATGAGCCAAGTAAAGATAGAATAGGTGGTCCGAGCTAACAGTACAGAGAATCAAAGGTCACATAACAACAGTGAGATGCAGAAGGTTGGTGCTCACGTGTGCTCAGTCAAACCTCTCAGCTTTATTTGGCAATCAGACTTTTCTACTTCAGTTGGTGGCTCCTGCGTTTTGCTCATACTTGTAGTAAAGGTGCCCAAACTACTGTCCTATTTTCTGTTGGTAGCAATCCTTAAAGTTTGGCCCGTGTTTGATTTGCAAAAGACCCAATTTTTTGGCATTGCCCGTAACCATTGCCACTTGCTGTGCGTAGGCTTGGCAACCTTGGCAGAAATTTTGGCTATGGTGGTCTTTCGGCACGACCGGCTGGTTAACTCTCGTCCAGTTTAACGTATAAGCTCGCACTACCATTATTTTGGATATATACCAAGCATGTGAATATGTGATGATCAGCGGGGCCCTTCATGACCATGAGCGCTTTTGACTGACTGGTCTTCTGTTTTTGTTCGCTTTTGCAGTGAGATTAGCATGCACACCTGCATCACGGGTTAGGGGCTAGAGAAGTAAACAGGTGAAGGACACACTTACACTGGTGAGGGCAGACGCATACTCATGCCTCTGTCCTGCGAGTAATCAAGCAATCCTGTGGCTGAGACAGAAGGCGGCCCAAATATAAGCATTTCAATTAGGGAAAACCATTGGTGGCTAATACAAGCAAGAGATGAATACATACCTACACTGGTTCGGAATATTTGTGGATCGAGGCATACATGCATGACGCCTCTACATACAAATCCCAGAGATATACGTCCCTGCAACAACACGAGCAGGTCCATGAATAAAAAACTCTCACCAGAATAGAAGGGACAGCTAGGCCCAAAAGCACAATTTGTATAGTGTGATTTTCAAATATAACATGAGTGCAGTTTCGACCCCCAAAAAATTAAGAGTGTAGTGGCACCCCTTGATAAAGGCGGTCCAAACTCTTGTCCATACGAAGAGAATGAGTCGGATGAAAGTATATCCACAGAATCTACAAGCTTCAAGCAACTAAAGACAAGACAAAAAAAAAGTCCAAGTCTGATTCATGCTGCTCCCGGTGCAAAAAAGATGGATGCTGGCCATGTTGGTACAACATCTGTACACAGAAAAGGCATCAGAGGCCCATGAAGCAGGAAAGAAGATTCCCTCTGTCATGCATGAGCAACTGAGAATGCTATATGTCCATACTTCCATGAACGCCAAACATGCACGGGTAGTTCAAGTTGATTAAAACGCCAGGGCAAAGAGCATGATCCTCAGAATATCAAGGAAAAACTTCATTATGTGCCTTTTTGCGTTTTGTCTTTTACAGCTACTTGGATTACTTCTTGCAAATAACCACAATGTAAACTCTATATCTTCAATCGGTCAATGTAATAATAATAAGTGTTGGCATGTACAAGGTTTGATATTCCAATTCTATCCAGATATGAGCAAGCACATTAGTATTAACCTTGTCAACAAGTAACCACTCACTAGCTCCATCCACGGTGATCTGACTTGTCCTCCTGTTCACTTTGATGCCAGAGGAACTGAGGAAGAAAGTTCCCTTTGCAGTCTTCCACAAGGCAGAGGCAACCAATAGCCAGCGATTGTACCCTTACTCTGGATAGTCTGAATTAGTTCATCTAGCCTAAATAAATTGTGTGGTTTGTTCCTCGTCAGAAGGTAAGAAACTGTAATCTCCCAAAACAGCTTGTTCCACGATCCCTTACTTTGGTATGAAATCCTGCCAAGGGACAAAAGGAAGAGAATAAAAGCTCCAAGTCTCCAGCAAGTCTTTGTGAGTTAGAGAAGCAAAAGTAGCTCCAAAGTTGACAACAACGGAGACATAATCTGTGCGCTACTCTAATAGTACTTGGTAGATAATAATATGGAATTATGATGTCATTTATGCTCACTAGGCACTGGTTTTGGTGCTAGATCAGGCTTAAATGTACATGCAAAATAGGTCGGCACACCGGCTATAGGGAAATTAAAAGGCTTCCAAATCATAGACCTAGAAGTTACTACATTCCTACAAAGCTGCTGAAGTCTAAAAGAGCTGATTACATCCACCAAGATCATTATATCAGAAATGTTAGCAAAAAGGCATACTACTCTCCAATCATCCGAATGCATAGCATGTCCACGGCTTCAGTAGAGGGGTTAAGCCAATCTTGAAAAACAGAGATATAAAAATAAAAGGGAGCTGCACCATTGCTAAACCAATCGAATTATTTCTCAATTTCCCTAGAAATTAAGTTTGCTACAGTGATCAGCTGATCATTAATGGTTAATCAACTCTTGAACTGAATTTAACATAAAAGATTATAGAAGACTTGGCAAAACAATTGCTGACTATTGGTGAATGTGTATCTAATTCAGACAAAACAAATGTTAATCAAAGCCTAATAAGATTTTTGACACCAGAAACATATATCGGCACTTTTTTTTGCCCGTACATGCTTTGGAAAAAAAATATTGCGCATGATATTTAAAAGTGAATTGAAGACTTGAGGAGTGCATATGGGATATAGGTACCTGTCGTAATTCTGGGAGTGGTGGTTGTGTTGTCAAACTTCAGTGTAAATGCAGTGATGCCTTGCATCTCAACTTGTACACTTGTATACCAAATTGCATTATAGTTAGCTCCTGCAAAGAGAAGAAATAGTCACGATACACAGAAGTAGCTGATGCAGTTGCATGTGAAGAAACATATATATGCTGTTTAAGTTCGACAGAATTTTAGACCCCTGAAAATCAAATATTCAGGTAGCCCAACGATAATCTTCACACGCAAATTTCAAGCTCACAATAAGGCAAAGGCAATGATTCGCCACTCTTAAAATGTCCACCGATGATATGCTAGTACAATTTTCTGTTGCAATTGAGGAATACCATAAGGTCACTCTTTGGGGTGGCATATCATCAACTTTAAGATTTTCACCAATAAGAATGATAGCTAAAACAGAGGATAAGGAATAATCTACAAGCTAATTTCCGAGCCGTCCATTGCAGATATTTGCAACTGTAGGAGTAAAAGAGAAATAACCTTGGTTATCGCCTTGACTTCTTAGTTCATTGATCCACGGCACCTAAACAGCAAGTAAATAGTTAGAGGGAGACTGCAGGAGTAAAAGAGAAATAACCTCAAAAAGCACAAAACACAAAACAGCTAACAACATATATAACGTATTAAGATAAAACAGAACTACGCAGTAGCATAAATATTGTATCCAATTCCAATGAATACAAACATGAAATTAATACAGGTGGTAGTCTAGCACACTTGAATATGTGCCATGGTGGAGTTAAGTACAAACAACGGTAGCAGCTATCAACAGTTTGGTGACAATTCTTCCTGTGCAATAACTTCCTTGGCATTTGAGTATCAATGTATAGGAGGGCGAAGGGATAATCAGTAGACAAACATATAAAATGCATTAACTTCCATGGAATAAGCATCAATTAACAAAAACAGAAGAACTCCTGCAACCTCTAAATGATTACCTTTGGGAACCACAGTGGCATGGTATCTTCTTTTCCTCCAAGGGAAATTTGTAATTGTAAGTCAATTCTTCACCAGCGTATATACGCCTCTTTGCATAAATGAAAATCTTCTTCTGGCCCTCCACAGTAATTACTTTTGTATAACAATTCGGCTGGCATGGAAATTATGAGATACTTAGTATGTTGAAGGAATCCCGACTGAATGTTTAATGTTAAGCAGCTTACCTCACATGAGTGATTGATAAATCTTGCTAAACCCCCACGCTTAGTAGCATCAACCTGTGCAAATTAAGAAAATGTGGAGCCAGTGAACAGAGTTGCACAAGGTGCAGTGACAAAAATTGAAGATAAAGCATGATGTTAATCACAGGTTTGAGACTGCAGAGCAGCACAAGGACCTCAGTCGGTTAAAAGATGGTATTTGTGCTTCCGATAACTATTCTCACATAGCTAAATAACATTTTGTACTGCTTCAACAATACCAAACTATTGTCTAGGAAGCGAATATCGAACATAAAGATATGGATGCAGCACACCTTTTTAGATAAAAGCAGAAAGGAATAATCTTTCCTACCACATAATCATCGTCCAAGCGAAAAAGGTGCAGTGACAAAAATTGAAGATAAAGCATGATGTTAATCACAGGTTTGAGACTGCAAAGCAGCACAAGGACCTCAGTCGATTAAAAGATGGCATTTGTGCTTTTCATAACTATTCTCACATAGCTAAATAACTTTTTGTACTGCTTCAACAATACCAAACTACTATTGTCTAAGAAGCAAATATCGAACATAAAGATATGGATGCAGCACACCATTTTAGATAAAAGCGGAAAGGAATAATCTTTTACACCTACCACATAATCATCGTCCAAGCGAAAAAGGTAGCTGCTTCCAATTCCACTCTTCTCATATTGAGCCTCACGTATGTCCGAGACCTGTATGGTGCAGATATATCTAAAATTCATAAGAAAAAACAAGTACATCGATGATGCTAACATTGATTCAATACAAAAATATTACCGGCCGACGAATCAGTTCACCAACATATTCAATAACAAAATCTTCTGCATCAATCGACTCAAGGGCCACCAGACCCCATTCATGGATCTTGCTCCTTTGAAAACGTAACCGCTTCTTCCTTGCCTGTATGCCAAGGTAGCCAGTGGTCACTCAGCCTCATAGCAAGAGAAACTTGTGTACAACTGTACATGCAACAATTTATTTTACCTTCGATTGGGTAATTTTAAGCAGCTCGGCCCCTTCAGAAGCAGCTAACAAGTTCCGTAACTTAACCCGATTTGTTCGCGCAGATGTACCTTTGACTTGTGGACTTTTCCACACGTTATTAGCTGAAGTTGAAAGAATACTCCGAACACGATACCCTCTCACACGAGTCCTTTCTGATGGAGTGGCGTTTCGTGCCCAATTACGCCACTCCCATCCACTGGTGGAAGCTCTTGCACAGCCATCTGACACTGGACATAAAATCAATGGCTTCGCCTTTTGACTGGAGTCAGTAGACATGTTCTTGGGCTTCCTTTTCTTTGCAAGCTTGGTGGGCATACTTTCGTTCTCATTCTCAATAGGAACCTTACTATCAACCAGATGACTCCTAGTAAGATGAGAAGTCCTTTGTCCTGGAAAAGAAAGATGTATGTGTTACATATATGCAAATGTACATGAGAAGAAGAAAATAGAATCAGAATACTTACTCTTTGGCACATCATTGGAAAGCCGCTTCAAGTCTTGTTCGATATTTGAAGTGTGCACATCACTGGAAAGCCGCTTCAAGTCTTGTTCGATACTCAAAGTATGCACATCACTGGAAAGCCGCTTCAAGTCTTGTTCGACATTCAAAGTATGGACATCATTATCAAGAGTTTTGGCATGACTCTTGGGGAGCTTTTTCGACTTCCCAGCCTTCAAAGTGTGTACGTCACCGGAAAGCCGCTTCAAGTCCTGTTTGATATTCAAAGTGTGTATGTCATTATCAAGAGCTTTGGCGTGACTCTTCGAGAGCTTTTTCGACTTCCCAGCCTTCAAAGTGTGTACGTCACTGGCAAACCGCTTCAAGTCTTGATCGACATTCAAAGTGTGCACGTCATTATCAAGAACTTTGGCATGACTCTTCGAGAGCTTTTTCAACTTCCCACCCTTCAAAGTGTGTACGTCACCGGAAAGCCGCTTAAAGTCTTGTTTGATATTCAAAGTGTGCACGTCATTATCAAGAGTTTTGGCTGGACTCTTGGAGAGCTTTTTCGACTTCCCAGCCTTCTTTGTTACCTGGACATTTTTAAGATGAACCCTGCGGTCAACAAGCTCAGATAGAGGCTTGGAAAGCTGCTCATCCATTGGATTTTCCAATGGTTTTTTGGATGGCACTGCTTCACAGCTGCTCCTTAACTTTCTCTTCCTGTAGTATGCATATTCCTTTGGTCTCAATGATTCATCAATGTTTCTAGACACAACATTCCGCTTGGTATACCATGAATCAAAGCACTTGCTAATAGCATCTGATACGAGAGATGCCCACTCTTTCACGACATTCTCATGCAGTGTTTGCCGGCAGACCGCCAAGGTAATATATCTAGAAATTACAGGCATAGAGTTCACTGATTTTGGAGGTCGATATTTGTTTTTGTCCATAACCACCACAGAAGGTAAGCCCATCTCCATTCCAGGAGGCACCTCATCAAAACTTTCATCCAATTCAGCTGTCTCTGATACATCAAGCTTTTCAAATATACTAGCATAAGATGCTGAAGGGCATTGATGTTCCACTGCATCCAAATTAAGTGGGTCAAAATAATGTAATCAAGCTCAGGTAAGAGAAAATACAACATAAGAATGATCATTTACCATGAGAAGTGAGCATTTTATCTGTTTCCGCCTCAGCAACACATGACATCTCATCCGTGGTAATGTCTGCAGGACTGGGTACAGCATCTGTAACCATTGCAGCAGTAACCAATACTTCATCTAGAGCCATTACAGACGGACTGCTTATTGCATCTGTAGCCATTTTAGCAGCATCCAACAATTTATCTAGAGCCATTTCAGGAGGAATTGGTGTTTCATGAATGTCCATTCCAGTAGAACTAGGAGAATCCGGTGCATGAACAGGGGTACGAATTAGTTCCTGCAATACACATGGCGCCGACATGAACCAACTAAACTTAAAAATTTCAGTAGTTATAAGAGTTTTTTTTATAATTGTTATCTTACTTGATCGGTGATATCTTCAAGCCCAAGGCATAACCAGTTTGTAATCTCTTCTGCAATAACCTCCCTGAAATGATGAAACAAAGTTTCCTTTGCTGACACGTATAGCTCATTCGCCAGCATTAACTGGACTCCCGATGAGGGGTCAAAATATATAGTGGAACATGATTCAGGCTTCCGCCTAATTTTTTCCTCGCAGGAGTCAATGTCTAACAAAGGTCGAGAGAGGGAGCTCTCAACACACTCCAAACTTGGCCCAAATCCAGGTGGGAAATCCATGTCACACTCAAGAGCCTCTGAATCACATATTGCCTGCAAGGCACAGAAAGCGTCAGCTATCATATATGACAAAAGAAAGGTATAAACACCAAATACACCCCTTCCAAGAAATAAATACAGTGAGTATCAGTGGAAAAACCTTCGGTTCATCAGCTTCTTTCATGTTTCTGTTATCTGATGAGGCACCAGGAACAATTGTACAGGGAAGACTCGATAGGCGATTTCTCTTAAGCCATTCACCACAGTAGTCCATAACAGGATCATAAAGTATCCCGTCCCAGAAATTCTTCATGGATTCATAATAAATAGTTTGCCAGACAGCTGATAATATATCAGCAAATTTGGCATGCACTGCAACTGATTGAATAGCCACGGAAGAAGTTGCTTGTATTGTATTGTACGAGTTTTCTTTTCTGTGAATAGTAGATCGTGTATCAACCTTGCCCTTCAACGCTGAAGCCTTCTTGCTGCTCACATTGGCAGGCTGCAAATGTCATAAACATGCAGGAGAGGTGGTGAAAAACTGAAAAGGCGTCATAATAAGAAGTGCTCTTGTTAGAAAACTTTGCGCCAAATAAAACACACCTTAACAGCTTTGGTCTTCAATTTTGCAGCTAGTTGCTTCTCAGTTTTCCTACAAGCAATAATTTCTGGAAGCACAGAGCTGAATATTTCATCAATTAGAGCCTTACGGGCTGATTTCATTATACCGGCATGGAGCTGATTGCCAATATCATCGACTATGTCACCCATTACAGCACTAAATGACCCCGAACCATTCTCTGTAGCTTCTGGATGCTCCGTGTGACCACCACTCCACCAATCAACTAGTGAGACAAGTGTAAATGGACCAAATTTGCTTTCAACATGATAAACCTATAATAAGAACATGTATTATTCAGATTGTGGACTAATAAGAATAAAGAAAGTAAATCACAGATATACATGCACTGCAGTTGAGGGAGATCTGCAAGTATTACAGTATACAGAATATAGAAGCACAACACATTCCTTTGTTGTTTAACTTGATCCTTGAGAAAACAAGGAAATATAGCAGATAGAAATTCCACCAGAACTATATCTTATTTTGTTTCATAGAAGTTTAGTTAATTTAGTACACAGAAAATAGCCTATATGATACGAATTTGTTGTTCAACTTCACTAACTTAACCAATTATTTGTCTTTTAGAAGACGGGAAGAGAAATGCAAAAAAAAAAAAATGTATCGAATGTTCCTCACCATGACATGACGCTGTCTAACAAATGAGGGCAGGGGCATTCAAGCCAACAATACAACAAATTTCAAGAGGTCTTTACAAAACCAGCATCTAAAAAAGATAGTGTATGTATCAGACTGATACTGTAGAGCTATTCGCTAGTTATGACCAAATAATAGAATTGCCTTGTAACTAATGCAGATCTTCCATTACCTAACTTCAATGGAAACATTGCTGGGAAACAGGAATGACATTGTCGCTGGAGTGGATAACACATTTATTTACCAACATAAAGCAAGAGGATGGGATTTATAAGACATATTGATTGCTAATTTATTTTTACCATTGAGAGATCCTGTAGATAGCTACTATGATGCCAATAAGAAAGTTCAGCAAGAGAATGAGGCCCATGGCGGGAGCCTTCTGCATCCTCGAACATCCAGCATGGTTCATCACTTGAAATAACCTAGTGAGAAAACAGAAAAGGCACAAATCAGGAAGGTAGACAAGGGGCTGGACGATGTGCAAGAGATATGGTTAGAGATGCATGACATACATCCCGGAGCGCCATTTTATCAGTAGGAGCGACTGAATTATTCTCCTTTGATTCATTCAGCGTGGAGACCGCAGCAGCAGAATTCCATTGCGAAAGGAACTGCTCCAGAAGACTCAAGGGCACAGGATTGACCATCTTCCCACCAACAAGAGCATAAATAGCAAGGTCTTGAGGCAAGAAACCAGTGGATAGCCCCTCGTAGAGCTGCTTCGGCGCGTAAGGCCCGCACATGTGCCCATGCTCATTCATATACATGCATCCTTCCAGGGGCTGATGCTGCGGGTATGCAATGTACCCATTTTGACCATTAGAATACTCCACCCCAGTCTGCGGGTAGATCCCACCGCCGTTATCGACGGAAGAAACATTCTCCTGCACTGCGACAAACGGGGCTGAGCTTTGCGGTTGATCGCCACTGCAGGAAGCAATCTGCCGCTCCTCCGAACACCTGATCAATCGTGTGGGCAGAATCGAGAATCAGCTCCAACTTAAGTGGAAAAAAAAAGGAAAGAGTGAATTCCACTTTTTACCCTTTAGTTATGCATTTGTGACACAGATTACCCCATTTAGTAGAACGTTTAGCAAAATATAACATTCAGGAGACCTTGAAGACATTTTAACCTCAGTTTCGCGTTTTGCTCGTTATTGTTAGATGGAACATGCATGATACGTCGGTATGACGTGACAAAATATTTAAATATCGGAGGGCGTCATCGAGGATCATGTCCAGAATTCTTTTATACATACGTTCCATTCCTCGTCACCGTTTTGGTATTTTTGGATCCCGGCCATCACCTGACACCTTACCCAATGAATACGCACCAAATTCAGGGTCCAAAACTTGTAAAAAGGGTAATCTACGCGGTTTTTTATTCGACTGGGTAATTAGTGTCACAAATGCCAAAATATAGGACAAAAGGTGGAATTCACTCAAAAGAAAATAATAAACAGACAGAGATAGATAGACGAAGGTTTGTTACCCGGCAACCAAGTTCTCCCGCGGATCATCGCAGGTCGACACGGAACAACCGAGCGGCTCCCCGTGCGGCAGCTCCTCCTCTGACAACAGCTTCGCACGCTTCCTTCTGGGGAAAGGGCTGGCGCTGCGGAAGCTGGACGGCTCCGCTGCTGGCTCAACGTCCACCCCCTGATCATCACAAGTTAGATGCATAAGCGTCAGGTACACTGATTGCGTAACAACAGGTTTCTCAGGCTAGGAACGAAAAACCGCCCCCCAATCCATTCCACGCAACGGAATTCAACTGTCTACGGATGGTCGCTCTGTGAATTCACCCCTATCTCAGCTACGGAAAGAGTCAGTCGTGCAATTCGATCGTTGCTTCGCCCCCACGCTACCAACCCCACCCAAAGGCCAAAATCACTCTGCAAGACCGCAACCCAACACGCCGCGCGCGCGGGACGAAATAGGCGGAATTCCTTCCGGTGCGTCGGCAGGTAGATCCCCCGATGTGGGAGGCGGCCTCGCGCGCGGCGACGTGGACGCGGGCGCGTGGGCCGGCGAGGTGGATCTGGAGACGGGGGGGAGAGGGAGCTCACCGGATCGGGGCGCGCGTGCGGCATGGCTCGCGGGCGAGTTGGAGGCGGTCAGGTCGCCTCCGCGGGTCCGCCGGCGGCGGCGGGTAGGGTTCGCGGGCGGGGGAAGAGAGGGGCGACGAACCGGTGTGGGTCGGGGGGTGGTTGGGTTGGAGTCCGCGACGAGAGGAGAGAGAGAGACGAGACGACGGGGAAGCGTTTGGACAGCTGGACCAGTCCGAGCATCAGAAAACCAATTTACTCCCGGTTTTTTCTCGGTTACAGCGATTACTGTTTTTAAATTTTTATTCAAGTTGCTCAGTTATCATGATTTAGCCTGGCCATAGTGCAAAGTATCATAAAGTGGTATCATTCATATGATACAAGTCTATGATACTAATGGTTAATATCATCTAGTACTATCATAATCTCATGATATTTAATTATATGTCGAATCTCAATGCAATTGTGTGTATATGATGTATTTGACATTAAATTTTCTAGTTTCACGTGCTATGATACAGTATCATATTATGATACCACTAGTATATCTGTTCTCATTAATTATAGCGCCACATCAGATTTTTACCAAGATGGCATGCATGATACTCTTAGACCATTCATTATATGTGTAAAAAGCGATTCATCTTGGCTTTGGAACCGGTTACATACATAGCAGAGCATCGACTCATCCCGTCTGACAAGAAAAGCGACTCAAGTTCTTGGTTTGATTCATTGCAATTAAACAATGGTATTTGTAACGTTATGAGCATGCATGGCCAGAAAATGTCAGGTCCGTCCAAGCCAAAAGATTAGAAAGGGAGTAAAAGAACCTTACTTTATCTAAACTGGACCCCATTGCTAGACTTTGGTGCGGTTCTACACATAGTTGGAATTGGAGATCGATTCAAACTCTGACAACTTTTCAGAATGAATCGGCACCACATAGTACATGGCCTTATGATACTAGCAGCCTTAGCTATAGTAGTACATACAGGTCATCAGGTTATGGTGATTAACACATCCAAGATCACACAAAACGCGTGAAGCAGGAGCATGGGGAAGAAGCAAAGATAGCATGGACGTTGCCATTTAGATTCTATAGCAGTGGAGGTGCCTATGATGAGTTATTGGTCATCCCCTTGTTCGCAAAACACAACTATAGAATGTGTTGGATTATTAGGCAATTTCCGTGTGAGTTTAATTACCGAAAGCAAGATTACAGATGCACAAGCATACTTAATCACACACATCAAACTAAGCACATGCATCAGATCTGAACATGGAACAAGTAGCAGTGCAAGGTAGGAGAGGAAAAGCACGTACATCGTGACCGGGAAGGTCGCACCAGCACCACCACCACGATGGGAGTTGTTGATGTCGCCCATGGTGTAGTCGGGGCCGTCGATGAAGCAGTCGAATCGGCGATGAAGAAGACGAACAGCAGCGAGCAGTCGCGCCGAGACGCTCCCCAAAAACCTTATCGCCCGTCTCCCGGTGCAGGATCTCAACGGACGGGGTTTCGGAGGTCTGCTCTCCCGGACGGTTGTGCATGCAGTCGCCGGGATGAGAAAGACTAGAGAGTAGCGCAGCAAAAGGAACTTCGCGAGAGAGACGAACTAGAGAGTTCTGAGAACTGTATATTTCTCTAGATCCGATCTGTCTCCTTGAATAGCCTGGGAAGCCGACCCGACCGCGTTGCCACGCGTGGGAAGCCAGGGATACGCGGGGCGAGCATGCACATGCAGGCCAACACGTACCCAACTCAGTTGGTGCACCAAGCAAAAATTTAAGCTTCCTTGAGTGTGTCTCGAACTCGAACTCGAGTCACGAAACGCGACGTGCGTGCGTGACAAGGCGAGGCGGGGCAGGCGGAGGAGGAAGAGTGCGCGAGGGCTCCTTCTATTCTCACTCACTTGGAATGACTAGAACAGCTGCCCTTATATACCACTCCAACTCTCTCCCAACTAATAATGTGGGACTAAACTTTGTCCCCCAAGGCTGTCCCAAGATGCCAACATGATGGGCCTTGAGATTTCAGGAATTGTAGACTATATGGGCTGCCTTACTGGGCTACAGCCCATCTACATTCAACAATCCCCCACCAGATTCATATGCACATCAGATGACACATTAGTTCCGTTCACCTGTTTAATATACCTGCACTTCGGTGGAGACTGTTAAGTTGAACTTCCACTTAGGCAAGGTGCTACGCTTGACTACAACTGAACAATGGACTATGCCTTGAATTGTCAGTCTTTGTGCAGCAAGTTTCGCTCAATGCCGGCACGGTACTAGGCTACCATAACCTTCCCCTCGGGTGGAGCTTATAAGTCATACTCCTCGGCCCTTCATGAGCTTACTAGAGATTCACCCAAATCTCCCACACTATGACCAGTAGTGTCACTCCTATAGGTGTGTTCTTCAAAAGATCGCCCTGTAGGACAGCGTCTTCGCTCATCAAGAGCCGCTCAGAACACATTAAGACATTGTCAACCTGCCTTACAGTAGCTATGAGAGTTTGTTTTCTCAGGTCCTAGTTCACGGAATTTCCGATCACATAGGTTGGGTTACCCACTCGGCAACTCAGGTGGATCTCAAACTCATCTCCCTCGATGCAAGGTCTATCATGTTTCTTGATAGTCCTTTTGTGAAAGGATCTCGCTGCATTTTTAGCATTTTGGACATAATCCAATGCTATCACTCCGGAGTTCTTCAGTTTTCTGACAGACTTCAATCTCCTCTTGATATGTTTGGAACTTTTCATATTATCCTTAGAACTTTTCACTTTAATAATCACAGTTTGATTATCACAATTCATGAGGATGGCCGGTATTGGTTTTTCAACCATAGGCAAGTCCATCAAGAGCTCACGAAGCCATTCTGCTTCGACAGTAGCTGTATCTAATGCTGTGAGTTCTACTTCCATAGTTGACCTCGTTAAAATGGTCTGCTTGCAAGACTTCCATGAAACAGCGCCACCACCAAGAGTGAAAACATATCCACTTGTGGCCTTTATTTTAGCATCAGAAATCCAATTGGAATCACTATACCCTTCGAGTCCTCTTGGATACTCGGTATAATGAATTCCATAACTCATGGTTCCCTTTAGATAGTGCATTACTCTCTCAAGAGCATGCCAATGATCATCTCCCGGGTTGGCCACAAACCAGCTAACTTTGCATACAACAAACGAGATATTAGGCCTCGTAGCGCAAGCTAAATACATGAGTGAACCAATGATTTGAGAGTATCTCAATTGGTCTCTAGTTTCCTTTTCATTCTTTCGAAGCAAGACACTAGGATCATAAGGTGTGAGAGAAGATTTGCAGTCAGTATAGCCAAATCTGCCCAACACCTTCTCAACATAACGAGATTGCACAAGTGTAATCCCATTATTCCCATCTCTCAACAGCTTGATGTTCAATATAACATCAGCTTCTCCAAACTCTTTCATCTCGAAACACTGAGATAAGAAGGTTTTGACCTCCTCAATCACTTTGAGACTTGTCCCAAAAATTAGTATGTCATCCACATACAAGCATAGGACAACGCCTTCACCCCCACCAAGGCGGTAGTACACACATTTGTCAGCTTCATTGACAACAAAGCCTACAGATGTTGATAAGGGAGGAACCCACTGGATCCTCCTAGTTGATGCCCGATCTTTCACAGCGAGAACCTGGGGTAGTAAATCCTCCCAACAACGCGATGAACGCAGCCTGGAGAAGAGGGAACGAATCCAGCAAGCAACGGATCGATGAACGATACGCCTCAAACCTCGAGCTAGATAATCCTTGATGAACACAAAAACCTTCGCAGCGGATATAATATAGATAAACGGCAGCGCCGTACCCCCGGAGGGATGATACACGTGAACACACGCAATGGGGAAAACCCTAATCTTTAGACTAAACTTGTTCTCCCTAAACCCTAGCCGTACCTCCACCTTATATGAGGGGAAGAGGTGGCCGGCCAGCCTTGCTAGGCTGGGGCGCCCCACATGGGCCCTGACCTGGTTTGGTTTGGACAGGCCCAAAACCAAACACAACACTAATTTAACCCTAATTGGCCCACCACATGACCTGGCTACATTATTTCCTAACATAGAATGAATGACACAACCTTAGACTTAATTATTACATGGCGTAGGTCGTCCTAGCGTGTCACTCCTGAATCCTCGATGGCGTACCACCTAGCTTGGTGGAGTCCTGAAATTGGGCTCCACATAGGCCTCCGTGTCCATATCATCCTCCCCCTTCAAGAAGCGTTGTCCCCAACGCGTGAGGGTCTTCTGGAAAAGGTGACGTGATATGAACATGACACGTCCTCGCCGTCCTCAAGTCTTGTTTGCCTTCCACACCACATCCTCCCTCGTGGCCTTCTCGACTTGATACAGCACTTGGCGCCTCCTTTCTTCTCCACATGAGCTTGGACTTCGGTGCCAATTCCTTCTTCTTGCGAGGTTTTGATGGACCCTTGTGTCGCTGCACATGACCACTGCACAAGATGTGTAATTCCCGGGCCACATAGATGTCTCACACGTCCATCCTTGCCTCGATGCATCCGCGGTGTCGCGGAAAGCCGGACTCGCAGTACTCCGAGCACGGTAGTGCCGCTGCCCACTATCTCCACCGACGCGCTCACCTCCCACTCCTCCCACGCGCATACGCGCCATATGTACTGAAATATCATCAGCACAAACATCATCAGTCTGTATACTGGCATCAACACAAACTGGAACTGTAGCACATGCTGCAACATCCACATCAATAACAAGTGTAGCTTCATCCGGCTTGTCGCCAACAAGAATTGTCTTGTCATCTACAGGCATGGCTGAAACATCACCAACATCAATGCTCGGAACATCATGTACCTTTGGCTGCACTTTCGGCTTGTGCAACTTCTCCTTACGCACTACTAACTCCACATCGGACTTGATATGATCATCACCCAAAGGCTTCAAAGTCCGCTTGTTTGCCACCATACATAAAAGAATATGTATTTGCTCGCCCGAGCATGTGTCACATTGCGATCATACCGCCAAGGACGCCCAAGTAGCAATCCACACACCTCCAATGGCAACACATCGCAATTGATCTCATCAACATAATCATCAACTCGTAAATGGCACACGCACCTTATGAGTAATCTTCGACATACCACAGCTATTCAACCACTCAAGATGTTTAGGTTCAGGAAGACGCCATGTAGACAACCCCAACGCTGCCACCATCGCCTTGCTAATGCCATTAGTACAGCTTCCACCATCAATCATCAACTTGCAAGCTTTGCCCTTTATAATGCACTGAGTCTGAAACAAACTCCACCGCTGAACCTTGTCAATTGCCTTGCAAGCATCATCTTGTACCTTCTTGAGTTGCATATTCAGCCCGCTCAATGGTACATCCTCCTCAACAGTCACAGTAGCGCTCTTGGTATCAGAGTCAGGTTTCCTCTCCTCTGAAAATATCACCTCGTCCTTAGTGACTGTTGGTAGTGGAACCACCTCCTTCACGGTAGTGTTAGAGCACACCACCGGCTTATGCACCCGCGGAAACTTAAATCTAGCACGCAGAAACTGCTTGAAATCTGCCCAACTAGACCGTAGACCAATGATACCTTGAACTATCAGAAAGTCATGATACCACTTAGCTAACTCATTATCAACACGCCGGTATGCTAGATCAAATTCAATTTGGCCACCGAACGTACTATCCACTTCCTTGCATCTCTCAAAACCACAGTCAATATGTGACTCCCAATTCTGAAATTCCATAGGTTTTGCGGAACTAGACAACCTCCACTTGATTGTAGATGCATCAAATGGTGTACCCGTCCTCATACCGAGGTAGTCATAGTAGATGTCTGCCGACCAAAACAGAGCACGCACACGTAATGCAGACGGAATAGCAGAAATATCAGCAGCAGCAGTTTTCATCGCCGGAGAAACAACCGCGGTAACAGGCGCCTGCCCGGCCCAGCGCCCGGCTGAACCGGCCTGGGAACCGGCCGATCTGGCCTGGGACCCGGTCAAATCGGCCTGTGGACCGGTCGGTCCGGCCAGGGGCCCGGTCAGACCGGCCTGGTGGCCGGCCACGCGTCTGGGCGGCTCAGTAGCTGCCCCGGTTGTCGTCAGCGCCTGGCCCGGTCCAGGCCGGCTGGGCCCGGTCTGGAGCCCGATTGACCGGCTGGTTGACCGGCCCGGCCGGTCCTGGGTCCGGTCGGCCGGCCCTGGCACCGGGGCGCGACGCGAAACTTCGTCTTCTTCCCGATTCCAGGCGCGATTTTTCGCGATTTTGACCTCCGAAACAGCCATGGATGACCTCCAAACTGCACCAAAAACCGCCAAACTTCCTCCAACGAACCTCCTTCGACCAAGAGCCAATCTCCTCCGATCTAGAGCAAATCTTCTTCGATGCAAACCGATCCAAAGAGATCGATCCACAAAACCTCGCCGTGAGCAACCCAGTAATCTGATACCAGATGATAAGGGAGGAACCCACTGGATCCTCGTAGTTGATGCCCGATCTTTCACAGCGAGAACCTGGGGTAGTAAATCCTCCCAACAACGCGATGAACGCAGCCTGGAGAAGAGGGAACGAATCCAGCAAGCAACGTATCGATGAACGATACGTCTCAAACCTCGAGCTAGATAATCCTTGATGAACACAAGAACCTTCGTAGCGGATATAATATAGATAAACGGCAGCGCCGTACCCCCGGAGGGATGATACACGTGAACACACGCAATGGGGAAACCCTAATCTTTAGACTAAACTTGTTCTCCCTAAACCCTAGCCGTACCTCCACCTTATATGAGGGGAAGAGGTGGCCGGCCAGCCTTGCTAGGCTGGGGCGCCCCACATGGGCCTTGACCTGGTTTGGTTTGGACAGGCCCAAAACCAAACACAACACTAATTTAACCCTAATTGGCTCACCACATGACCTGGCTACATTGTTTCCTAACATAGAATGAATGACACAACCTTAGACTTAATTATTACATGGCGTAGGTCGTCCTAGCGTGTCACTCTTGAATCCTCGATGGCGTACCACCTAGCTTGGTGGAGTCCTGAAATTGGGCTCCACATAGGCCTCTGTGCCCATATCACCAGATGATAAGGGAGGAACCCACTGGATCCTCCTAGTTGATGCCCGATCTTTCACAGCGAGAACCTGGGGTAGTAAATCCTCCGAACAACGCGATGAACGCAGCCTGGAGAAGAGGGAACGAATCCAGCAACCAACAGATCGATGAACGATACGCCTCAAACCTCGAGCTAGATAATCCTTGATGAACACAAGAACCTTCGCAGTGGATATAATATAGATAAACGGCAGCGCCGTACCCCCGGAGGGATGATACACGTGAACACACGCAATGGGGAAGACCCTAATCTTTAGACTAAACTTGTTCTCCCTAAACCCTAGCCGTACCTCCACCTTATATGAGGGGAAGAGGTGGCCGGCCAGCCTTGCTAGGCTGGGGCGCCCCACATGGGCCTTGACCTGGTTTGGTTTGGACAGGCCCAAAACCAAACACAACACTAATTTAACCCTAATTGGCCTACCACATGACCTGGCTACATTATTTCCTAACATAGAATGAATGACACAACCTTAGACTTAATTATTACATGGCGTAGGTCGTCCTAGCGTGTCACTCCTGAATCCTCGATGGCGTACCACCTATCTTGGTGGAGTCCTGAAATTGGGCTCCACATAGGCCTCTGTGCCCATATCAGTTCTGGAATTCATTATACCGGGTATCCAAGAGGACTTGAAGGGTATAGTGATTCCGATTTGATTTCATATGCTAAGATGAAGGCCACAAGTGGATATGTTTTCACTCTTGGTGGTGGCGTTGTTTCCTGGAAGTCTTGCAAGCAGACCATCTTAACGAGGTCAACTATGGAAGCATAACTCACAGCATTAGATATAGCTATTGTCGAAGCGGAATGGCTTCGTGAGCTCTTGATGGACCCTCTTATGGTTGAAAAACCAATACCGACCATCCTCATGAACTGTGATAATCAAACTGTGATTATCAAAGTGAAAAGTTCTAAGGATAATATGAAAAGTTCCAAACATATCAAGAGGAGATTGAAGTCTGTCAGATAACTGAAGAACTCCGGAGTGATAGCATTGGATTATGTCCAAAGTGCTAAAAATCGGCTAGATCCTTTCACAAAAGGACTATCAAGAAATATGATAGACCTTGCATCAAGGGAGATGGGTTTGAGACCCACTTGAGTTGCCGAGGGGGTAACCCAACCTATGTGATCGGAAATTCCGTGAACTAGGACCTGGGAAAACAAACCAAAGTAATTGAGTTGAGAGAAAATTTAATACTCCCACTCCGCTACAGATGCAATTCTCTCATAGTTACTGTAAGGCAGGTTGACAATGTCTTAATGTGTTCTGAGCGGCTCTTGATGAGCGAAGACGCTGTCCTACAGGGCGATCTTTGAAGAACACACCTATACGAGTGACACTACTGGTCATAGTGTGGGAGATTTGGGTGAATCTCTAGTAAGCTCATGAAGGGCCGAGGAGTATGACTTATAAGCTCCACCCGAGGGAAGGCTATGGTAGCCTAGTACCATGCCGGCATTGAGCGAAACTTGCTGCACAAAGACCGACAATTCAAGACATAGTCCATTGTTCGAGTTGTAGTCAAGCGTAGCTCCTTGCCTAAGTGGAAGTTCAACTTAGCAGTCTCCACCGAAGTGCGGGTATATTAAACAGTGAATGGAACTAATGTGTCATCTGATGTGCATATGAGATCTGGTGGGGGATTGTTGAATGTAGATGGGCTGCAGCCCAGTAAGGCAGCCCATGTAGTCTACAATTCCTGAAATCTCATGGCCCATCACGTTGGCAGCTTGGGACGGCCTTGGGAAACAAAGTTTAGTCCCACATTGCTAGTTGGGAGAGAATTGGAGTGGTATATAAGGGTTGCTGTTCTAGTCATTCCAAGTGAGTGAGAATAGAAGGAGCCCTCGCGCACTCCTCCTCCTCCTCCGCCCGCCTCGGCTCGGCTCGGCTCGGCTCGGCTCGTCGGCACGTACGTCGCGTTTCGTGACTCGAGTTCGAGTTCGAGACACACTCAAGGAAGCCTAAATTTTTGCTTGGTGCACCAACTGAGTTGGGTACGTGTCGACCTGCATGTGCATGCTCGCCGTGTGTCCCTGGCTTCCTACGCGTGGCAACGCGGTCGGTCGGCTCTCCTCCCGGGCTATACAAGAAGATATATCGGATCCGGAGAATATAACTCTCAGAACTCTCTAGTCCGTCTCTCTCACGAAGTTCATTTTGCTGCGCTACTCTCTAGTCTTCCCCATCCCGGCGACTGCGTGCACAGCCGTCCGGGAGAGCAGGCCTCCGAAACTCCGTCCGTTGAGATCTTGCACAGGGAGACGGGCGATAAGGTTTTTGGGGAGCGTCCCCACGCGACTGCTGATACGTCCATTTTGCATCACTATTTTATATCATAATTTGCTGTTATTCATTGATATATTTCATATTTGGAGATGATACTTATGTTATTTCATCTATTCTGCATGTTTCATGATTATTTGGGGATCGCGCACCGGAGCCAGGATTCTGCTGGAAAAAGCACCGTCAGAATGCAATATTTCGGAAGATCAACAGTTGACGAAAATTATATTAAAATCTTATTTTTCCAGAAGACGAAGGGAGCCAGAAGGGGGAGCCGAGGGGACTCGAGGTGGGCCCACCTCATAGGCCGGCGCGGCCAGGCCTAAAGCCCCGGAGGATAGTCGCGAAGAGTCACAGCCGCCTCTGCGGGGCGGAGAACACCAGAGAGAAAAGAGCTCTCCGGCAGGCTGAAATCTGCCGGGGAAATTCCCTCCCGGAGGGGGAAATCGACGCCATCGTCACCGTCATCGAGGTGGACATCATCTCCATCATCATCACCATCATCATCATCATCATCACCGCCATCTCCACCGCTGCACCTCGCCACCGCTGTAACGATTTGGGTTTGATCTTGATTGTTTGATAGGGAAACTCTCTCGGTGTTGATTTCTACTTGTTATTGATGCTATTGAGTGAAACTATTGAACCAAGGTTTATGTTCAGATTGTTATTCATCATCATATCACCTCTGATCATGTTCCATATGATGTCTCGTGAGTAGTTCGTTTAGTTCTTGAGGACATGGGTGAAGTCTAAATGTTAGTAGTGAATTATGTTGGTTAGTATTCAATGTTGTGATATTTAAGTTGTGGTGTTATTCTTCTAGTGGTGTCGTGTGAACGTCGACTACATGACACTTCACCATTTATGGGCCTAGGGGAATGCATCTTGTATTCGTTTGCCAATTGCGGTGTTGCCGGAGTGACGAAACCTAAACCCCGTTGGTATATCGGTGCGGGAGGGATAGCGGGATCTCGGAGTTTAAGGCTGTGGTTAGATTTATCTTAATTACTTTCTTGTAGTTGCGGATGCTTGCAAGGGGTATAATCACAAGTATGTATTAGTCCTAGGAAGGGCGGTACATTAGCATAGGTTCACCCACACAACACTTATCAAAACAATGAAGATTAATCAGCTATATGAAGCGAAAGCACTAGACTAAATTCCCGTGTGTCCTCAAGAACGTTTGGTCATTATAAGTAAACAAATCGGCTTGTCTTTTGTGCTAAAAAGGATTGGGCCACTCGCTGCAATTATTACTCTCGCATTTTATTTACTTGTACTTTATTCATCTGCTATATCAAAATCCCCTGAATACTTGTCTGTGAGCATTTACAGTGAATCCTTCATCGAAACTGCTTGTCAACACCTTCTGCTCCTCGTTGGGTTCGACACTCTTATTTATCCAAAGTACTACGATACACCCCCTATACTTGTGGGCCATCAAGACTATTTTCTGGCGCCGTTGCCGGGAGTGAAGCGCTATTGGTAAGTGGAATTGGTAAGGGAAACTTTTACTCGTACGTGCTTGTTTTTATTTACTGCTCTGTTGCTATAAATCATTATGGAGAGGTCTTCTCTTGAATTCTTCTTTGGGAAATCTACTACTACTGCAAAGGTAGTGGATGAGGCGCCAGGTGAGAAAGAGGTTCCATACAAAATACCTATGAAAATTATTGAACGTGTTGTGGATAACCGCTATGAAGAGGATGGAACTGTCCATCCTGGTGATCATTTACTGTTTTTACATGAATTATGCGGGTTATTCAAATGTGCAGGTATTGGTATGGATGAAGTTAGGAAGAAACTATTCTCTATATCGCTGTCTGGTGACTGGTATAAATTGCTGAAGAATAGGGATTCTCTTGATTGGGAGGTGATACGTCTCCGACGTATCGATAATTTCTTATGTTCCATGCCATATTATTGATGATACCTACATGTTTTATGCACACTTTATGTCATATTCGTGCATTTTCTGGAACTAACCTATTAACAAGATGCCGAAGTGCCGGTTCTCGTTTTCTGCTGTTTTTGGTTTCGAAATCCTAGTAACGAAATATTCTCGAATTGGACGAAACGAAGATCCGGGTTCCTATTTTCACCGGAAGCATCCGAACACCCGAGAGCCGCGGAGGGGGCCCTGTGGGCCCCGGATGATAGGGTGGCGCGGCTCGGGCCCCGGCCGCGCCAGCCTATGGTGTGGCCACCCCTTCGACCCTCTCGCGCCGCCTCTTCGCCTATATAAAGCCTCCGTCGCGAAAACCCCGATGCGAAAAACCACGATACGGAAAACCTTCCGCAGCCGCCGCCATCGCGAAGCCAAGATCCGGGGGACAGGAGTCTCCGTTCCGGCACCTGCCGGAGCGGGGAAGTGCCCCGGAAGGCTTCTCCATCGACACCGCTGCCATCTCCACCGCCATCTTCATCACCGCTGCTGCTCCCATGAGGAGGGAGTAGTTCTCCATCGAGGCTCGGGACTGTACCGGTAGCTATGTGGTTAATCTCTCTCCTATGTACCTCAATACAATAATCTCATGAGTTGCTTTACATGATTGAGATTCATATGAGTTTTGTATCACCACTATTCTATGAGCTACTCTAGCAAAGTTATTAAAGTAGTTCTATTCCTCCTGCACGAGTGTAAAGACGACAGTGTGTGCACCGTGTTAGTACTTGGTTTATGCTATGATCATGATCTCTTGTAGATTGCGAAGTTAACTATTGCTATGATAATATTGATGTGATCTATTCCTCCTACATATGCATGAAGGTGACGAGTGTGCATGCTATGCTAGTACTTGGTTTAGTCTTTTGATCTATCTTACACTAAAGGTTACTAAAATATGAGCATTATTGTGGAGCTTGTTAACTCCGGCATTGAGGGTTCGTGTAATCCTACGCAATGTGTTCATCATCCAACAAGAGTGTAGAGTATGCATTTATCCGTTCCGTTATGTGATCAATGTTGAGAGTGTCCACTAGTGAAAGTCTAATCCCTAGGCCTTGTTCCTAAATATCGCTATCGCTGCTTGTTTACTTGTTTTACTCGCGTTACTACTCGCCGCGTTACTACCGCTTGTTTCATCGTCCCGGGCAAAGCACTCGTTCCGGTGCCGTTGCTACTACTTATTCATACCACTTCGTATTTCACTATCTCTTCGCCGAACTAGTGCACCTATTAGGTGTGTTGGGGACACAAGAGACTTCTTGCTTTGTGGTTGCGGGGTTGCATGAGAGGGATATCTTTGACCTCTTCCTCCCCGAGATCGATAAACCTTGGGTAATCCACTTAAGGGAAACTTGCTTGCCGTTCTACAAACCTCTCGCTCTTGGAGGCCCAACACTGTCTACAAGAATAGAAGCTCCCGTAGACATCGAGAGGACATTGTGCCTTTATTTTATTCCAAATTCTATCCTCCAAGTGAAATTCACAAAGATCGGAATCGCATATATAATTTCTGGCCTCATGATGGAGAGAGTATTGCCCAAGCTTGGGGCAAATGCCCCATTCATGAGCTTCCTGGTAATATTATTATTGATAATTTCTATGCAAGATTGTCTTTTCAAGATAAGACTTTGCTGGATACTTCTTGTTCTGGATCATTTACACGCAACAAAGAAGAGTTTAAAAGGGACCTTCTTGATCGGATCCAGGAGAATACCGAAGGATGGGAGAACGACAAAGATAGAGAGTCAAGTATAAACTTTGATTATAAATGCATTGAAGTTTTTATGGATACTGATAAATTTCGTAATATTAGTGCTACTTATGGTCTTGATTCTCAAGTCGTTGTAAATCTTTATAAAGCTTTTGCATCTCACTTTGAATTGCCTAGGAAGAATTTTGATAAGTATCATGAACCATATAAAGATAAAATTGATCCAGCTATAAATAAATGTGCTATAATTGAAACTGTTGATCATAATATTCCTGAAGCTTATATTGAAAAAACTCCTTTCCCTACTAAAATGAAGGAGTACTCTGTTATATCTAGTGCGGTTAATAAAAGTGCAAAGAAACCTGTAGAACCTGAAGAACAAATTAAGGTTGAACCTGCTGTTGCAATAGTTAAAGATCTTGTGGCTGAGAATGTAGAAGATGGTCATATTATTTTCTGTGAAGATGCTTCTAATATTGTTTCGCATCCTAATAAGTCTAGGAAAGCCAGTGTTCCTATGCTCTCTGTTAGAATTGGTGATCATTGTTATTATGGTTTATGTGACATTGGTGCAAGTATTAGCGCCATTCCTTATGAGCTTTATACGGAGATCATGCATGAAATTGGTTCTTGTGAACTTGAAGATATTGATGTGGTTATTCGGCTAGCTAATAGAGAAACTATCTCTCCTATTGGTATTGTTCGAGATGTGGAAGTTCTATGCGGTAAGATTAAATATCCTGCTGACTTTTTGGTACTTGGTTCTGCTGCTAGTAAGTATTGTCCTATTATTTTTGGTAGACCTTTCCTAAATACTTGTGGAGCTGTTATAGATTGCAAGAAGGAAAAGATTGTGACTAAATTTGCTGGAGAGTCTTATGAGTTTAATTTCTCTAAATTTGCCAAAACTCCTTATAAAGCTGATTTGCCTAATAATGATTTTAGAGTTGAACAGTGTGCGTCTATTGCTCTTGCTCCTAATAATCCATTGCAGCAACATTTGGAGAATAGTGAGAGTGAAGTCTTTAGGGAAGAAAGAAATGAGCTTGATGAAATTTTCCTTCGTCAACCTATCCTTAAACATGACTTGCCAGTTGAAGATCTAGGTACAACACCACCACCAAAGGAAGATCCTGTTTTTGATTTAAAACCATTGCCGGATAATCTTAAGTATGCTCATATTGATGATAAGAAAATATATCCTGTTATTATTAGTTCTAAGTTTTCAGATATTGAGGAAGAAAGGTTATTGGAAGTATTGAAGAAACACCGAGGAGCTATTGGCTATACTCTTGATGACTTGAAGGGGATTTCTCCCTCTATTTGCCAACATGCTATCAATATGGAAGATGATGCAAGGCCTGTTGTTGAACATCAACGTCATCTAATCCCGAAGATGAAGGATGTGGTAAGGAATGAGGTATTAAAACTTCTTGAAGCTGGTATTATATACCCTATTGCTGATAGTAGATGGGTTAGTCCTGTGCACTGTGTTCCTAAGAAAGGAGGAATGACTGTTGTGCCTAATGATAATGATGAGCTCATCCCTCAAAGAGTAGTTGTAGGGTATAGAATGTGCATTGATTATCGAAAAGTTAATAAGGTTACTAAGAAAGATCATTACCCTTTACCCTTTATTGATCAAATGTTAGAAAGGTTGTCTAAAAATACTCATTTTTGCTTTCTTGATGGTTATTCGGGTTTTCACAAATTGTTGTTAAAACTAAAGATCAAGAGAAAACCACTTTCACTTGTCCCTATGGAACTTATGCTTATAGGCGTATGCCTTTTGGTTTATGTAATGCTCCTCGCTACTTTTCAAAGATGCATGTCTGCTATTTTTCATGGCTTTTGTGAGAGTATTGTAGAGGTATTCATGGATGATTTTTCTCGTCTATGGGAATTCTTTTGATAATTGCTTGCGAAACCTTGATAAAGTATTGCGGAGATGTGAAGAAACTAACCTTGTTCTTAATTGGGAGAAATGCCACTTTATGATTAATGAAGGAATTGTATTGGGACATAAAATTTCGAGAGAGGTATTGAAGTTGATAGAGCTAAAGTTGAAGCAATTGAGAAGATGCCCTATCCAAGGGATGTTAAAGGTATTCGTAGTGTTCTTGGTCATGCTTGGGTTTTATAGGAGATTTATTAAAGATTTCTCCAAGATTTCAAAGCCTCTTACTAATCTTATTCAAAAAGATGTACCTTTTGTTTTTGATGATGATTGTAAGGAAGCTTTTGAAACTCTAAAGAAAGCCTTAACAACTCGCTCCCGTAGTTGAACCTCCCGATTGGAATTTGCCTTTTGAAATTATGTGTGATGCTAGTGATTTTGCTGTAGGCGCTGTTCTTGGACAGCGAGTAGATAAGAAATTGAATGTTATTCATTATGCTAGCAAAACTCTTGATGCTGCTCAAAGAAATTATGCTACAACTGAAAAAGAATTATTAGTTGTAGTCTTTGCTTGTGATAAGTTTAGATCCTATATTGTTGATTCAAAAGTTACAATTCATACTGATCATGCTCGCAATTAGATACCTTATGACAAAGAAAGATGCTAAGTCGAGGCTTATTAGATGGGTTCTTCTTTTGCAAGAATTTGATCTGCATATTATAGATAGGAAAGGTGCTGATAATCCTGTTGCTCGATAATTTGTCTAGATTGGAAAATATTGCTTATGATCCCGTTCTCGTTAATGATAGTTTTCCAAATGAGCAATTGGCTGTAATAAAGGTGAGCTCGCGAGATAGTCCTTGGTACGCTGATTATGCTAACTTTATTGTATCCAAGTACTTGCCTCCAACCTTTTCAGCTCAGCAAAGGAGGAAATTCTTTTATGACTTGAGGAATTATTTTTGGGATGACCCACACTTATATAAAGAAGGAGTGGATGGTATTCTGCGAAGATGTGTTCCTGAATATGAACAACAGGAGATATTGAGTAAATGTCATGGTAGTGTTTATGGAGGACATCACGCCGGAGATAGGACCGCGCAAAAGGTTCTACAATCAGGTTTTTATTGGCCAACTCTCTTCAAAGATGCAAGGAAGTTTATTTTATCTTGTAATGAATGTCAAAGGGTTGGTAATATCTCCAGACGCAATGAAATGCCTATGAATTATACTCTTGTTATTGAACCGTTCGATTGTTGGGGATTTGACTTCATGGGTCCTTTCCCTTCTTCAGAAGGTAACACTCATATACTTGTTGCTGTTGATTATGTTACTAAATGGGTGGAAGTCATACCTACAAAAAGTGCTGATGGTGAGACCTCTTTAAGAATGCTTTTAGATATTATTTTTCCTAGATTTGGAGTTCCTAGATATATTATGACTGATGGAGGTTCTCATTTTATTCATGGTGGTTTTAGGAAAACTCTTGCTAAATATGGTATTAATCATAGAATTGCTTCTGCTTATCATCCTCAAACTAGTGGGCAAGTAGAATTATCAAATAGAGAGATTAAATCTATCTTGCGGAAGACTCGTTAATAAATCTAGAAAGAACTGGGCTATTAAATTGAAGGAAGCACTATGGGCTTATAGAACTGCTTATAAAAATCCCATGGGTATGTCACCGTATAAAATGGTTTATGGGAAAGCTTGCCATTTACCTTTAGAACTAGAGCACAAAGCTTACTGGGATGTGAGAGAACTAAATAAAGATCCTAAACTTGCCTAGGTAAGAAAAGATTGCTACAATTGAGTTCTCTAGATGAATGGAGAAGTGAAGCATATGAAAATGCTAAACTCTTTAAAGAGAAAGTTAAGAAATGGCATGATAGAATAATTATCAAAAGAGAATTTAATGTTGGAGATAAAGTCCTATTGTATCGGTCTCGTCTCGGATTTTTGCAGGGAAATTACTCTCAAAATGGGAAGGACCATATGTCATTGATGAGGTGTATCGATCAGGAGCAATTAAAATTAGCTCTTTGCAAGGTAATGCCACACAAGTGGTGAATGGACAAAGACTCAAGCATTATATCTCGGGTGATTCTTATAATGAAGATGTTGATGTTATCCAAGTGGTAACTCCGGAAGCTTTCATCAAAGGCCAAGTTGACGATCTCCGCAAAGTCCGACTTTGAATAGGTAACGATTCCGGTAAGAAAAAGTCCGCGTTTAACTTTCCGAACAATGTTTTTGCAACTTTTGGAAAATATGAAAAATTACGAGATCGAAACGGAGTGGAGGAGACGCACGAGGGCGTGCCCCCACAGGCCGGCGCGGGCCCCAGCCTGGCCGCGCCGCCCTGTGAGGAGGCCGCCTCGTCGCCCCTTTCCGACTCTGGTTCGACCTGGTACTTTCCGTTTATCGAGAATTTTTTTCTATATAATCCCCCGGACCCCTGGAGGTCCGTATATCGTTTTCTCGACGTGTTTTGTTTCGATCTGTTTCTGCGAGGATCTACATTGGATCTAGAGCCACCATGTCTTCGTCGGGAACGGAGAAGGACAGCTTCCTTGAAGACGTCGTCAACCCGTACATGAGCGAGTTGAAGATGCACCCCAAGGAATTGTTGCTCGTCAATGGGGAGTTGCAGATTGAAGATGTCCGGGGTCCTAAGGGAGAAGGAAGCTTGGAAGACAGGATGGAGAAGCTAGAACAAGAGGTCTTTAACTACAAGAAGATGGCTGAGCGTGAAGTGGACATCTTCCATAAGATCGTGTCTGAACTCATTGATGAACACGAGAAGGAGACTGCAAAGCTGTGGAACGACATCCTCTCACTTCACGACACCACCAACAAACTCCAAGCTCAGCTCTATGATGTTCAGAATCAAAACTGTGAGTATGAAAACAGGTTTAAACACATAAGCTATGCTACTAGTTTCAGGATCCCTGACACCAAGATGTTGTTTGTTGATGGAGAGCCTCTTCCTTGGAAGTCTGATGATGGGAAGAATTCATCACCGCCGGAGGAGTAATTCATCATCGGTATTGGCATCCCCCTGGTTTGTTCCAAGCTTGGGGGAGTGCCGCGGTATCACATCATCACCATCTTTTACCTTTTTACTTTCAAGTAGTGTCATATCATGAGTAGGGAAGTTATCATATAAGATGTGTTGCGGTATGGAAGTATCTCTCTTTAGTTGGTTATCTATGTATCCCTTGGTGTGAGTTATCGTTATGGAATATTAATGAGAAGTCTTATCATTTACATATTGCACATCTTATTTTTAGTTTGCAATCTCTATTATATGATTGATCTTGTTGTTAGTATTGGTATCACTTTGGGAGCATTGAGTAAATCTATTTGGTTTTAGCAAACTTAGCATTGGTCAATAGCAACAACACTTTGAGTTTTAAGTAGAGAAGAGGAAATACATGTAGATATGTTTTTTTTTTGTTAGTTCCTAGCTTAGTATTCTGAAGTTAAAATTGTTTGTGCTTACAAGTAAGATGCATGATTATGTCTATCACATGTATATTTGTTTGTTTCCCTCAATTCTTATGCTTGCTAATTAACCTTGCTAGCCAAAGACCTGTACTGAGAGGGAATACTTCTCGTGCATCCATACCCTTAAACCAAACTTATGTCATCAGTGTCCACCATAACTACCTATTGCGTGGTATTTCCCTACCACTCCAAGCAAATACTTCATGTGCTACCTTTAAATAATTCAAAATTTATTACTTCTTATTTGTGTTAATGTTTTATAGCTCATGAGGAAGTATGTGGTGTTTTATCTTTCAATCTTGTTGGGCAGCTTCCACTAATGGACTAGTGGCTTCATCCACTTATCCTATAATTTTGCAAAAAGAGCCGGCAACGGGGTTCCCAGCCCCAATTAATCAACTTTCATTAATAATTCTCTTCACATGTTTTGCCCCGATTCATCGAGTAAGCAACTTAATTTTGCAATAGACACTTCTCCATGGTATGAGATTGTTGGAAGACACCCGAGGATTCGGTTAGCCATGGCTTGTGTAAGCAAAGGTTGGGGGAGTGTCATCCTTAAATAAACTAAAGTACATGTGTAAACAAAAGAGAAGAGGGATGATCTACCTTGCTGGTAGAGATGACGTCCTTCATGGGAGCCGCTCTTTGGAGGTCTGTTTGGCAAGGGGGTTAGAGTACCCGCTACCATTCGTTGACAACAACAAACACCTCTCAAAACTTTACTTTTATGCTCTCTATATGATTTCAAAACTTAAAAAGCTCTAGCACATGATTTAATCCTCGCTTCCTCTCGCGAAGGGCCTCGTCTTTTACTTTATGTTGAGTCGATAAACCTATTTCCCTCCATCTCAAGCAAGCATTTGAGTTGTTGTGATCAAACCATTTATATTGTGATCTATTTCATCATGCCTTTTACTCTTCCTTGTTTAGTACAAGTTTTATCTGAATGAATATAGCTTTGAAAGTTATCAATGATTATGAGGAGATTACTATGATTGAGTATGCAAGTCTACCATAAGTTTTAATATGAGAGCGCTGCTCAATAGATGAGTATGCACCTTTATTTGTAATTACCTTCTACTTGTTTCAAGTTGAATTATATGAGGAAGTTGTTCACTAGAATGTCTTGTGTGAATGAATATGATGCTTCTTGTCCGTATTTTATTTATCGACTCTTCACTCCATAAACATGTGGTCTTGTTTACCGAGTTCAGTTTCGCTTGGGGACAAGCGAAGTCTAAGCTTGGGGGAGTTGATACGTCCATTTTGCATCACTATTTTATATCATAATTTGCTCGTTATTCATTGATATATTTCATATTTGGAGATGATACTTATGTTATTTCATCTATTTTGCATGTTTCATGATTATTTGAGGATCGCGCACCGGAGCCGGGATTCTGCTGGAAAAAGCACCGTCGGAATGCAATATTTCGGAAGATCAACAGGTTGACGGAAATTATATGAAAAATCCTATTTTTCCGGAAGACGAAGGGAGCCGGAAGGGGAGCCGAGGGGACCCGATGTGGGCCCACCTCATAGGCCGGCGTGGCCCAAGGCCCGGCCGCGTCGCCCGTGAGGAGGGGGCCCACAGCCCCCTCTCGCCTCCTTTTCTTCGCGTACGTCTTCGTCCCGAAAACCTAAGCCCGGAGGATAGTCGTGAAGAGTCACGGCCGCCTCGCGGGGCGGAGAACACCAGAGAGAAAAGAGCTCTCCGGCAGGCTGAAATCTGCCGGAGAAATTCCCTCCCGGAGGGGGAAATCGATGCCATCGTCACCGTCATCGAGCTAGACATCATCTCCATCATCATCACCATCATCATCATCATCATCACCGCCATATCCACCGCTGCACCTCGCCACCGCTGTAACGGTTTGGGTTTGATCTTGATTGTTTGATAGGGGAAACTCTCCCGGTGTTGATTTCTATTTGTTATTGATGCTATTGAGTGAAACTATTGAACCAAGGTTTATGTTCAGATTGTTATTCATCATCATATCACCTCGATCATGTTCCATATGATGTCTCGTGAGTAGTTCGTTTAGTTCTTGAGGACATGGGTGAAGTCTAAATGTTAGTAGTGAATTATGTTGGTTAGTATTCAATGTTGTGATATTTAAGTTGTGGTGTTATTCTTCTAGTGGTGTCGTGTGAACGTCGACTACATGACACTTCACCATTTATGGGCCTAGGGGAATGCATCTTGTATTCGTTTGCCAATTGCGGGGTTGCCGGAGTGACGAAACCTAAACCCCCGTTGGTATATCGGTGCAGGAGGGATAGCGGGATCTCGAGTTTAAGGTCTGTGGTTAGATTTATCTTAATTACTTTCTTGTAGTTGCGGATGCTTGCAAGGGGTATAATCACAAGTATGTATTAGTCCTAGGAAGGGCGGTACATTAGCATAGGTTCACCCACACAACACTTATCAAAATAATGAAGATTAATCAGCTATATGAAGCGAAAGCACTAGACTAAATTCCCATGTGTTCTCAAGAACGTTTGGTCATTATAAGTAAACAAACCGGCTTGTCCTTTGTGCTAAAAAGGATTGGGCCACTCGCTGCAATTATTACTCTCGCATTTTATTTACTTGTACTTTATTCATCTGCTATATCAAAATCCCCTGAATACTTGTCTGTGAGCATTTACAGTGAATCCTTCATCGAAACTGCTTGTCAACACCTTCTGCTCCTCGTTGGGTTCGACACTCTTATTTATCCAAAGTACTACGATACACCCCCTATACTTGTGGGTCATCAACTGCTCGCTGCTGTTCGTGCTCTTCTTCGCCGGTTCGACTGCTCCATCGACAGATCTGACTATACCATGGGCGACATCAACAATTTCCATGGTGGTGGTGCTGCTGCTGCTGGTGCGACCTTCCCGGTCGCGATGTACGTGTTTTTCCTCTCCTACCTTGCACTGCTACTTGTTCCATGTTCAGATCTGATGCATGTGCTTAGTCTGATATGTGTGGTTAAGTATGCTTATGCATCAGTCATGTTATTTTCGGTAATTAATCTCACACGAAATTTGCCTAATAATCTAACAGAAGTAGAGTTGGGGAAGAAGAAGAATTCATGCCGTAGCAAGAAATCCACGGAGCGGCTGCTCAAGATTAATTCGTTAATTGCTGGCGATTTTTGAGGAGGAATCCACACAATAATCTGTTAGTGCGGGCACATTTTTAGTCATTTGTTTGTTGAGATGGGGGAGTCTTTTAGGGAGAAAATGCGTGGTCGGCATTTAATTTGTAATTTCTCAGATGTGTGACACTAGGTATACGCAGCTTTCACGTTAATAGTAAAAATATACAAATTTTGCATAAATAAATGTTTTTAAAAAATCTAGAGTAGGGGGCAATGGCCCTCTGCTCTACGAAAACTTCGCTACTATGAACGAGGGGCTTTTGATATCGTTTTTCCCTAGGACCTTCGAAATCCATGGACCGGCCCTGCGACAAAGAGGAGTGGTGTGGCAGGAATGGCGATGTGAGGGGCAGGTGCGGGTCACCGGCCGGAACTGAATCGGCTCAATAATTTGCTCCGCCGCTTTATTCGGGTGTCACCAACAAAATCGGCATCATCACTCACTCAATCACGCATAGAGTAGATCGAGATGCCAAAGCAACCTTTGACGTGTCGAGCAACATACACACTCAACGCCAAGAGGTTGAGGGCGAGACTGCAGACCGTGGGGCGGCGACGGACCTGGCCGGCGTGCCTCCTGCTCGCCGGCAGCCATGGACAAATACAACAAAACTCGAAGGACGAACTAGATCTCCGAGCACCCCACCTTCGCTCGCGCGTGGGTATCCCTCCGCCCTATCCTCGCTCGCACGGACACTCTCCAAATCCGTTACGCTGATTTTGCCCTAGAGAGAGGAGGTGGGGGGATTTTGGAGAGACGAGAGCGCCCCGTCTCCAAATGGATAGCCAGAGCGCTCAACACTCACCACGAGCAGCAAAGGTACCGTTTACTCGAGAACCAACCTGGGGTTGGGTGGTTAGGAGGGTAGTGGCACTCCCAGCCCACCAGAGTTCAAACACCAGGTTTGACACTTTGGTGTCTCATTAAATGCGGAATATTTTTTAGTGGGAGACGATATTTTCATCGATAGCGATGCGCCTGTGGTGACTTCATCAATGTCGGATGAAGTTTTTTGGACGCAGAGGTTCATAGGGGTAGGGTGTGCGACTGTGCATGCGTATAGGGATGAATGTATGTGCGTATATTTGAGCGTTTACGTCTGTGCTGTGTTTCGCAAAAAAAAAAGTACCGTTTACTAAATCATCGTGTGTTTTTTGCCATGATGGCTTTCAAAAAAAATCATCGTGTTTTTTTGCAAATCAATCCGATTTGCATTTCTGAAACACAATCAAACACAGTGATTTGGTTGAACATGAATATTAAAGTAGAAACCAATGTAAATCGGACGGGCACAATGTGCATGGCAGATCCAGTACATTCATATTTACGCCACTCACCATGGGACATGTGGGCCAAAAAAATCGTGTGTTTGTTTCGTCGGGTACCATTACGATTTTGTGTCACAATTACCATGCTATAGCCGGTTTCAAAGACAATGCGTTAGCAAAGATAAGAAGATAAGATTAGGGGAGTGGTATTTTGAAACATGGGTGCATATGCTTCCTATATTTTGAAATGCATGTTATGTACATTTTATATTTCAAAAAAATTGAAACAAAAAATTTGTACGTACATCTTCACGTGCTACGCGCTCAAAAAGTTGTTTCATAAAAAATCAACTTATCATGTGACGTGTGTAAAAAAGACAAAATTTAGTGCTAAAAATAATGCTTTTCACAAGATAAAGTTTTTTCCTTTTTACTTATACCACAAAAAATATTGTTTTTTCGTGAAACTTAGCGAATGCACATACATTATGGAGATGTACATGTAGAATTTTTTATCCAATTTTTTTGATATTTCAAAATATGTTTTTTTTTTGGTAGAGGGAGCATACGCACCCGGGAGCCGAATTGAATTTCCGGGTAGTATGCTCCAACAAACAACAGAAAATAACGGTGTCCTATACCTGTGGCAGATTTTCCCCAAGTAAAAATCATGTAACCGAAAAATGTTTTCAAAATGCACCAAGTTCTTTTCCTCTTCCTCAGATCACGCCTGAAAGACCCGTTTCCTGCGAAATTCCCCACGGTGCCTACGTCAGTCTGCTCCAATTGCTTAGTTGCATGACATGCTGGTTCCATATACACCACCACCACCCAAAACATCAGTGACAGTTTCACTTGAAGAACGCTGCCAGTGCATATTCAGCAGGAAGATACATGAAGGGCAAGATAAGAGAGAGACTTCCATGCCGAGGTACAAATGCTTCAGAGTTCAGGCATTAATGGAGAGGTGCTTCTTGTGCTTGGACACCTTTGCCTGAAGCTTCTCTAGCTTTGCGGCCGCGCTACGGTGCTGCTCGCTGATCCTCCCCTCGTCGGTGCTGCACATCTGCAGCTTCATCTTCAGGCTGAACACCCGCTGCACCCGCGCTGCCCACCCGCCGTCCTTCCCGCCTCCGAGCTTCCGGATGTCTTGCCGCATGCCGGAGCACTCCCTCTCGAGCTCCGCCAGACGCAGGCGCATGCTGTCCATGCCGGCCCTGAGCGCCTGGTTCTCCCTCACTGCCGCCGTGGTGACCCAGCTGGCACCGGCTTCACCCGACATGGCGACCGCGTCGCTGCCGCGCAGGGTACGTGAGGATCCTCCTTCGAGGTTGTCGGAGACCATCAGGCACCCAGCGATGGATGTCCGCAGCTGGAGCTGCTCGAAGAAGAGGACCTGCACCACCACGCGCAGCGGCAGCCGCTCGTTCTGCGCCGCGTGGGTGCATGCCTCTAGGGAGAGCTTCTGGCAGTCGATCAGCCGGCAGAGGTGCTCGCGCTCAGACTCTGGTAGACTAGAATGCGCCTGTCAGCATTGAGGAACAACATTAAACACCGCTAAGAATGGCATTCGTGGCTTCAATTTTTGGTGTCAAAACATGATCGACAATGTGTTAGAGAAGTATGGACACAAGTGTCACCTGGACTATGGAGAAGTATCAGTTTGAACAAATAAATAAATAACACAGATAAAGGAGGCTCAAGAATTTACCTTTAAATATACATCAATGGCACGGTAAAGACCATCGTCTAGAGGCCGAGCATATTCAGGCAAAGCAGCTGCAAGAGATTCGAATTTCGGTGGCTTCAGATTCATGTCTGGTGCAATCTCTGCGAGGTAGCCATCGATTAGCTTAGCAACAGCGGTGATCGGCGCCAGTGAGGGAGAAGCCATCACATCATCCAAGCACGGGGAACCACTGCCGCCGGTTGTCTGGTCCATTTCCAAGAAGTGATCAAGGATCCTGCGCACACATTCAACATTGTAGAGCGTGTCCATGGTGTACGAGAAGTTCGGCAGCAGTAGATCCTCCAGCGTGGCTTTATCTAGTTGCATGCCAACCCTTTTCTCTAAGTTGGAGATGCAAGCACGGCTGACTTTCAGAATCATGGCAGTTCGAAGCAGCCAGAGCAAAACATTTGTGGATACTAGACCTCTCTGAAGAGGTAGCATCCTGTCAATGTCCTCGAGCAGACGCCTTTGTTCTTCCTCAGACAGGGTAATAGCAGAATTCAGGGGCACTGCCACCAGTCCCTTGCTTTGACGCCTATTCAATCCTGGAAGACACTTCTTGGCATAGTACATGAGCGAACCCGCAATGATCTCCTCCTTGGCGCCTCTTGATTCCATAGTGGAAATGAGCCTCTTGTACGTAGGGAAGCTCAATGATGAAGCATCATCATACCACCAATTTGAGCTGAAGTTCCCAAGCTTTGCGCCCGTGCTAATACCATTCCACAGTACACTGCCCTCAGGGCTTAGCATCGCACCGTGTTCTGAGACTGGCCAGCCAAAGAGGTCCGGATCAATGCTAGCCTTGGCAGCCAACGACTCGACGCATCTCTTCGCGATGTGAAGGTCCTCGGCGTGAGGGAGAAGGACATCACATGTCTTGAGTGCTTCCAGGGAATCTTTCCAGCTGCGGAGGACAGCTTGGTTAAAGAACGTTTCTGCCTGGTTGATAAGGTTATCTGCGGCTGTTTCTTCTGTCATCTGAAGATACTCTGCGGCACATCGAAGGTGGACAATGTTGGCCGGAGAGAGCTCTATCTTGACACCATAGCAGAACCTTGCCACTAACTCGAATGATTTTGCACCCCCTGGGATGTCGGATAGTTTGATTATACATTCATCTTGGTCTGAGTTCTCCTCAATCAACCTTCCCAGGATGGGACTCTTTGAAAGCAGAGGAAACTGCAAGGAGGTAAAGAACATTCAGAACAAAAGGACAACCAGTAAATAACAACCTCACATGCGGAAGGTGAATATTTGAGAGAAACTTGTTTGTAAATGCTCTTTTTTTTAGAGCCCCTTTGTTAATGTGTAACTGTAATGACTATACTGAAAAGTACATCTCACCATCTAAGAATTAAGAGTTAAATGTAAGAAAAGCTAACAAGGTAAAGATGATGTTTTTTGTTTGAACTTCTACTACTTAATGGTCTAATACAAGTAAGAGCTAAGCTACAACATCTTGCTTTTTTTGTTGAAAAAAACAACATCTGGCTTCTGATCATTACAAATTGAAGTGAATTAGTCATAGAGTGGAAAGTAAATTACCTTGTGGAGGTGGAAGGACATCTCCCCGACGTCAACAATAACATCGCTGGGAAGTCCAGTTGTGCAGAACCTGTAAGACCCACAAGAAGATGGGCATCAGCAAAACACTAATCACATTCTTTTGGCTTGCATGTTCAACTAGAGGCTAAAGAAAGCTGATAAGACATCAGTTCACATTCAGAGTATCTTCTGAAACAAAATGGCATTGTTTTATTTTATTGTTTGTTGGTTGTGTGTGCTCATCAAGCATGCGGCTCGATAAAAAAAATGGCATTGTTTTTACAGAGAAGCAATAAAAGAAGCAGACGGTTGCTGTAGGCCAAACCATGGAATGTCCACCCTGAAATACTAGAACAAAACACCTGCACCATCTGGCATTTCAGCTCCAGAAAACCTTTAAATTGTTCGTGTACATGAAACTAAAAAAGGGGAAAATGAACACCCTAGAGCCTCCACAAGCAGAGCAAGCTTAGCAGGAGAACAAGGAGTAGCAATGTGGATGCAGACTAGACAAAAACACACAAATTTATCATGCTAAGAAGGAACAAAACCACAAAGAAAGATTCTTGAGTTACTGTGCTCCCAAATCCCCCCATTTGAAACAGATCAATTTCTTTTGTAAACTAGCAGCAGGAACAGGACAAAGCACGCCCAGTTAATTCCGGCCAGGAAGCTTCCGATTTCAGCCAGGAATCTCAGGAACTGAAAATGGTAGCGGTGAGTGGAAGGAGAAGAAGAGCATTACCATGCCTGGCCTCGCCTGGTGAAAGCATCCGGCTTGGAGCCCAGCTTCATGGAACCACCCATTACACTGGCAGCAAGGGACGGATCTGGCTTCCTGCTTCCGAATCCAGGGAACAGAACACACACGAGAAGAACCCGAAGCTCTCTAATCAACGGCCCAAGCCCTAGAAGAACGAGGAGAACACCGCCATTTCAAAGGGGGTCCCTTTCCTCCTGGCCTCTGTTCTGTACTACGAGTGTTGCCCTGCGAAATGTGAAGCGGCGAAGGCTGGAGATTTCCGAGGCTGTGGTGGGTTCTTGAGCTGAGCAGCAAAGGGAGACGGGGAAAAGGACGGCAGCAATGATGGGGAAGGAACGGAGAGTCCAAGGAAACGAGAGCGGGTGGCCGGCCGGCGACTGCAGGAGGAAGGAGAGAGACCGGCTGGGGACAAGAAATTGCTGATTGGAGAGAGGAGGCTGCGTGCAGTGAGATTTGTCTGGGGGCGCACTGGGTCTCCGGATGGATCTCGTGGTGAAAAGGAAGATAAACTAAAATCTGATCTGGAGCTCGCAGTGAGATCCTGCTTGCTGGTTTCGACGGAGTGGGGGGACTGCTGCAGTGCTAGCGTCCACTATACTGGTACTACTGGTACTACAGTCCAGATCCATGGCATTATCTTAACCTTAAATTGATATGATTTGACACTATCGTTCACATTGTCACATTGTTACTGTGGATTCACTGGCAGGTGCTTCGTCTAAGAGCAATTCCAATAGTATAGCCAGTTGCTGGCTATAAGCCAAGTGCCATGTCATCTATAGCTAACTTAGAGCCAACATATACAATAGTGAGCTATAAAAGTGTAGTACTTTTACAATACATAGCGCACCTTTTAGTCTCACATAGTCTGTCAGGAGACGCGTCTTAGAATATTGCTATAAGATAAGAGCCCACTCCTCTTCTCTCTCCTAATCTCTCTCCTCCAACTAAGCAAATTTATAATATTTTATCTCTTATAGCCAGCTGACTGTACCTTATTGTACTTGCTCTAATTGCCTCGACTGCCACCATGGATTCATATAAACTTGATACTGGGAAAGCTTCACATGGCTAGAAGCTTTGGGACTGCAGAAGCAGCATTGCAGTCTGAAGCTGCGGCCGCTGGGAAGTAAACAAAGGAGGGAGTTGAAATCGAAACAGACACTTGCTTGCCTTTTAGTCCACGCCGTAGACCAGCGAAAACAGCTTTGGCATCGGGGCGGGCCTCCCAAAGTTTCAAACGCGGCCGAGATTCCACACCGACAGGAAATAGTATTGCACTACAAATTGCCATGCTAATTTGGGCAAGCATTACAAATTGTAAAACTTACGAAAATTCGAACGTCCTACCGTGTTAAACCCTGGACCAACATTTTCTAACTATGTATGATCATCGTATTACTCTTGCCGTCACTGGTTCCGGTCTGCTGCTACCACCCCCGTCCTCGTCTCCTCCATGCTTGAAGGCCTCGTAACAAAACTCATCCTTATAGCGTCTCCAGGTAAGTGTACAATTTTCGTTTATTACTAAATGAACAACACGTCCCCAATTTCATCGAGAAATCAAAGTTTGCCACATTTTGTCAAACAACCATCTCAAAAAAAAGGCTACGAAAACCTCTACAACATTCTAATTGAGATCCAATACATGAAAAACAATATAACATAGATAAAATAATCCAAATAAGCGTTCAGATTACGACTATTTGCCAATGCGCTCTCAACCACACTCCCACTATATCTATAGCTGAAGGACAAACAAAGAATAAATGATCAAGACTTTCTTCGCCACCACATAATTCACCATTCTCATCCCCTTTCCAACCTTTACTAACCAAATTATTCGAAGGCTTTAAATGGAAAATCATCCATCGCCACACAAAGGCTTTGAAGGGAAAACTCACCATTTTGAGAGGTAGTTTCATTCTCCAAATAATTTTCAAGGAAAAACATCCATCTGTACAAATAATTGTACAAGGAATTTAGTGAACAAATCCCAGATTCAGTTAAAGTCCATGTCACTTTGATAGGATCGTTGGACAACGATACATGACTGAACATATATAAAAGATTATTCCACACTGCCAAAGTTTCTCCATATACAAGCCTTCTAAACCCAAGTACTTTAGCTATGGTAATGTTATGCTAAAAGTTAATTATTAATCTAAGAAAAATAAAGCATAGAGGTTCGTGTCCCACCTACACATCCACCCCATTACTCAGGTATTTAGCTATTCCCGATTACCTAGTTTTGCCATTCCCAATTACTTACACATCAACTATTAAAAATATCTTTAACTTCCATTAAGCTTGACAAAGAAGGAGACCGGCCAACATAGTTTGCACACTGAGTTAAGGTACCATTTCTCAGGTATTTAGCTATGACCATCTTCTCTAATATCTTGAGAAACTTACATAAGAAGTTCATGTTCTAGGAATTTTAATTAGTACCCTTTGACCAATTTAAGAAGATGACATTTTCTAACCCCCTCTTCCTCTTGCAAAAGTCACCTAGTTAGATATCCATACATTTCATAACTCCTTGAATTATGAAAAAAAGGCAAAATAAAACTCGGCACATTACTTAGAAAAACTTCATTAAGGCTAAGTAATATTGAGTCTATTTTCTAGAAATTAAAAAAAAACCTTACGAGCTAATAGCTTTTTCTCCATTTCACTCACAATGTTTCTAATCAATCTTACTTAGCCTTTTGTGATGCAGAGGAATACCCAAACATCTAAGAGAAAATTCACTAACGTTGCAAGTGAATATATGTGCATATTCATCTTGCTTTACGCTATGTGTACGATGGTAGATGAAAATGGCCTTCTCCTTGTTATATATGCACTCACATTGTTTTGAAGGAGCAGAAAATCTAGCCTTTCACTAGTAGAGCAACATGTAGAGACTTATGCTCCCGTAGTCAACCCACTATGGGTATTAGGCATCAGAGACGTCGGGAGCAGCGGAAGATGCATCGTGAGCTATTGTCGTTGGCGCGACAACAAGGCTAGTGTCGCGACCCCTGAACTGGAGTAATGCCTGATCACGATAACATTTGCGCGTGTGCCTTTTGCTGCCACAACCTCAGCTCGCCGTGAGCATGCGCCTGGCCGCTGCGTGGGTAAAACTTAGTACTATGGGTAACATGAACATCAGCTACTATCGATCTCTCAGAAATCACAAACATACTTCGGAAATTATCATGCTGGAACTGATTGTCGAGCTATTGTGGCAATAACAAGTGTTTGTGTGTATTATTAGGAGTAGCTCGTCTACCGTGGAATTACAAGAAAGCATACCACAAATAAAAACTTTTTTGAAACAATTTAGGTCAGAATCACACTAACATGACTGCACATATCTAAATGCTTATTTCACATTACCAAAGTTTTCCCATATAGAGACCACCTAAACCCAAGTATGATCTTCAGCAAACACTTGTTATGCGCAAAAATTATGTGATGAATCTAGGAAAAATAAAGCATAGAGGTTTGTCTCCCACCCAGACATCCCCCACAACCTAGTTTTGCCATTCCCGATTACTCATTCACATCAACTATAGAGAATGTCTTTAACTTCCATTAAGCTTGACAAAAAACGAGAGCGGCTGTTATCACCAGATTTTAGCCAAAGCAGGAGATGGGCCGTGATTGAGATGGGCTTAGAGGACATGCACATAAAGTGTCTCTGAATCGGCCTCGTGCGGGAGTTTGGGCTAGATTGCCCGTGTATCTGTACATTATGGTAGATTACGTTTCAGTTTAGAATTAAGAGATAGAGTTTAGTCGTACACAGCTAGGTTTATTCCGAAGATAGAAAGTCTACGGACTATAAATATGTACCTAGGGTTATTGAGAAAGGAGGACGATCACGTTCACAACAAACACAATCTAGGCGCATCGCCACCCCTTGTTTCGAGGGTTTCTTCCGGGTAAGCGTCATGCTGCCTAGATCGCATCTTGCGATCTAGGCAGTATCAGTTTATTCGTTGTTTGTATTGCTCGTACTGAAGCCTTGTTGATGGCGAGCAATACCGTTATCATAGGTGTTTTGGGGCTAACATCGATACTTTTATGATATGTTTGCTTAGTTATGCTGCCCCTAAATATCTAGCTGCCTTTGCACCTATCTTGGGTGTAAGGGCAACATCTTGCTTGGTCTTTATTTAGTAGATCTGATCTGTTATGGATGTTCCTTGTTCTCGAAGGATTAGTTTGATATCCGCATGGTTAGGCCTTGCAAACGGGTTGAATGATCCAGTAGTGCGTAAGGTATGGTTTGCCGATCCTAGAGGGATTGTTCCGGGAATCGACTTTGTGTTGGTTTTTAGGCCTCTTCTAGGACTAGTTTTCTATTATCTTTCGTATCTACCAGGCTCAACTACGCGTAGGATGTTCCGATTATGCGGTGAAAACACTAGACTGTCGTAGGTTGATTTAACTTGGTATTGATAAAGCAGGATCCCCATGTTATCGCAGATCCAATACGAACCATGGATCAATCGGCTCTTTGAGCCGATTCACAGGGTAACCTGAGAGCCGATCGAGACTCGGATTTAATGTTTACGTGTCTACCATGCAGGAAACTAATCGAAGCAATCCATCACCTTCCTGACCAGGTATAGGTCAGGTGGCACGCCCTCGCATTAGCCAGGACGTGTGCCGGAGTTTTGCGGGCCGTCGCTCGAGGGACCAGGGCCCACCAGCAGTCCTGGGAGCCTCCCGGATCTTCGTGTTGCTCGTCGCTGCTCGCCGGTGGGTTTTGGCAGGCAACACATTCTGGCACGCCCGGTGGGACATTCTACAGCAACTGCGTCAACATCTGCAGTTGAGATGGCGGATAAACCAATCACGTACGAAGATCTGCCTGAGGAGCACAAGAAGAAATATGATGAGATTAAAGCCGTCTTCGAATCTGATCTCATCGGCTCTTTCGAGAGGACCCGTCAACATGACATTAGGTGGAGAGGGTTCTCACCCGAAGGCGTTTTCGATGAAGTAGATCTGTCTGTTCCTTCAGAGGAACGCACCAGAGCTCTGCGCCAGGAAGTTAATTACATGGTGGCTCATTCTCTACACCGTCATTCTGAGAGCCTGCTGAACGCTTTCGAGCGCATTGCGGTTCGCGTGGTGCAGGAAATCATGAAGCATCAGTACTCTCCGTCAGGACCTGCCCTAGGGACTCACCAGGGAGAAATACCGTTCCAGACCAGACCGCAGCTGCCATTTGCGCTTGCCGCTCCAGAGCCACAGGGTTCACCGGCGTACGTCGTCTACAAGGTTGGAGGCGATCCTAGCGATTGCCAATTCCTGTATGAGCCACCTAAAAAATTCCACATGGATACGTGTGCACATATGTGCCGGACTGCAATAACTTGGCGCGCACGAACCAGATTGCAGCAGGAGTGATTTCTGGAGCGGACGCCGATAAACAGGCGTGGCTAGCTAAATATGCCACCGGAACTAGTCATGAAAGCTCAGCCCCTGCAGCTCATACCGTGGAACAAATCAGTACAATCTTGAGAGACCAGTTCGGCATCCTGCCAAAGAGGAGAATAGTCGGCTATTCCAAGCCGTACCCCAACGAATATGATTTGATTCCGCTGCCGCCCAAGTATCGGCTCCCTGAGTTCTCAAAGTTCAATGGATCAGAAGGGTCTAGCTCAATTCAGCACGTGAGCCGATATTTAGCACAGTTGGGCATGATTTCAGCATCAGACCCGTTACGTGTAAGGTTTTTTGCGCAGTCTCTCACAGGACCAGCTTTTGGGTGGTACACCTCGTTGCCACCAGATTCAGTCCGGACGTGGAAGCAACTGGAAGAGCAGTTTCATGTTCAATATCACTCAGAAGCTACCGAGGCTGGCATTGCCGATCTGGCGCAGGTGCGACAGAGACGGGGAGAAACGGTGTCGGAATATATTCAGCGTTTCAGGACTGTCAAGAACCGATGTTATTCGGCTCGTTTAAGTGAGAAGGAGGCAGTCGATCTGGCAGTGTTGGGCCTCGCAGCGCCGATCAAGGATCTAGATTTCCAAGTGGAATACAATTCACTGGCGCACATGGTCCAGAAATTAACATTGTATGAGCAGCGCCACCCAGAATTGTACCAAGATAAGTTCAAACGTCCGATAGGCCTGGTCGAGACAGAAGAAGTTGGGGACTCTGCGGAGGACCAGGAAGTAGCCGTGGCTGAATGGGCTCGGGGGGCAGTTCACGTGTCCTGCAAATGGGTGAAACAACAAGGGCCTGCAAAAGGGTTTGACTTCGATGTAAGCAAAGCTGAGCAGATATTCGATTTATTGCTTAAGGAAAAACAGTTGAAGTTACCCGAAGGCCATAAAATCCCTACGGCACAAGAAATGAACGGGAGACCGTACTGCAAGTGGCATCACTCGTTCACCCATATCACCAATGACTGCAAAGAGTTGCGTCGGCAGATCCAAACGGTGATAGAACAAGGCCATTTGATCCTTGGTCAATTTGCCATGAAAGTGGACACGCAACCGTTTCCTGGCGTCAACATGGTGGAAATCAATCACTCCACGAGGCATCAGCTAGATTTCTCGTTTGATGTTAACATGGCAGGGCCTGTATACCACCATGGCAAGGATAAAGAAGAAGGCGGTCACTCCCGTGGCAAGGAAAAGGAGGAGGCTAGCCCACGCGACCGGCCCCGATATGATGACAGACGGTACATCACCGAGGAACAAGTGAGAGACGTGCGGTATCAACGACCGCTCTCCGCGCATCTCCTTAACAAATATGAGCGTCAGTACGACCGACGTCGGCGGTATGACAGAGATGACGAAAGATATCGTCGGTCTGACGTAGACAATGGAAGATATCGTCGGTATGATAGAGACGACGAAGGATATGAGCACCGCGCTAAGGGGAAGTCACGAGAGCAGGAAGACATGGATAGACACTGGGATTGTCCTTTCTTTAAGCACTGCTGGGATTCAGGAATGAGCCGATTGCCTACAATCGACAACTGCCCGGAGTGTAGACAGCAGAAGAAGGACACAGGTGAGGTTTCAGTTTTCAAGCGTCTAGGGCCTCTCCCATCTCAGAACAGATGAGCTGAGTCATCTCAAGAGGATAGATACCACCGGCCAAGGTGGTGCCCTGATGGACTCAGTCACTCCCAAAAGCGTAGGGTTCAGCGGCTACGTAGCTTGGAGGAAGCCGAGGCGCAATACCTGCACACGTTGAGGAAAGCGCGGCCCGATCTGGCCGTGAATATTCAGCAAGCTTTGGAGGCGGAGACTCGTCCACAGAAGAAAGAATGGCGCCCCAAACAGACAAAAGCCGATGCGAAGGCATCGGCTGGCACGAATATGGTGTTCATACTCCCTTCGGAGTTTTGTGCTCCGAGAACCGAAGAAGTGCCGTAGCACGCGTTTGATCTGCGGCCCACGGCCGGTTATCTTTGAAAAGCCACGAGAGAAGAGCTACAAACATCCGAAGGCCCTGTACCTAAGAGGTTATATCAACGGGCAGCTCTGTCGGCAAGATGTTGGTTGACACGGGAGCGGCAGTCAATATAATGCCATACTCCATGCTACGGCGTTTGGGACGCTCTAACGCAGATCTGATCAAAACCAACGTCACATTAAGCGACTTCAACGACCAAGCATCAGAGACGCAAGGCGTTCTGAACGTGGATCTAACCGTGGGCCGAAAAACCATCCCTACATCCTTCTTCATCGTTGACAGCAAAAGCACCTACGCTGTCCTGCTAGGGAGGGATTGGATTCACGCCAACTGCTGCATTCCATCCACAATGCACCAATGCCTGATACGATGGGATGGAGATGAAGTGGAGGTCGTTCATGCGAGATGACTCGGTCGAGATCTCAATAGCCGGCATGAATATTTGGGACGCTGAAGACCAAGGGCCGCTCTCGGGAGTCGGTTTGGACGGCTGTGAGCGCATCGAAGCTACAAAAACGGGGTGAGGCTGGTCTTATCCACCGGCTCGACAGAGTAGCAAGAGCAAAGTCGATGGACGTACGTGGCAAGGCCGATCCCTGCGATCGGCCCCAAAAAATAAAAAGCAATGATCTCACCTCAAGCATGTCACGTAGTCGTAGTAGGGAGACTCCCTCCCGTAGTAGAGCACAAATAAGTTGTAAACCTTCATTGAGCAATGCAATCAAAAAGGGGGCCGATTCCAGCAATCGGCCCAAATTATCCTCACCATGCATTTTGCCTGTGTTCAGTATCGATCTAGCAGGCGACGGAAAGCTAGGATATGGGTTTACATCGGCTGATGAGCTAGAAGAGATTGACATTGGTCCTGTGGATAAGCCACGACCAACATTTATCAACAAAAAGTTAGATCCGCATCTGAGGGGCCTGATGATAGCTTTGTTGAAAGAATACCCAGATTGCTTTGCCTGGGATTACACGGAGATGCCCGGGTTAGACAGGAGCATCATTGAGCATCGGCTCCCTCTTAAGAAAGGATTTCGGCCGTTCCAGCAGCGAGCACGACAAATGAAGGCCGAAATTTTAGAAGAAGTCAAGAAAGAGATCGAGAAAATGTTGACCGCCGGGTTCATCAGGCCATGCAGGTATGCTGAGTGGATTTCTAGTATCGTACCTGTAGAGAAAAAGGACGGCCGATGGCGCGTCACCATAGATTTTCGGGATCTCAATAGAGCCACTCCAAAGGATGAGTGTACAATGCCGGTAGTAGAGACATTGATCAATGCAGCTGCTGGTCATAAGGTTTTAAGTTTCATGGATGGCAATGCCGGTTACTGATACGTCCAAATTGCATCACTATTTTATATCATAATTTGATGTTATTCATTGATATATTTCATATTGGAACACAATACTTATGTTATTTCATCTATTTTGCATGTTTCATGATTATTTGGAGATCGAGCACCGGAGCCGGGATTCCGCTGGAAAAAGCACCGTCGGAATGCAATATTTCGGAAGATCAATTGTGGAAGGGAGTTTTACCAAAAATCCTATTTTTCCAGATGACGAAGGAAGCCAGAAGGAGGGGCCAGGAGGACCCAGGGTGGGCCCACACCCTAGGGCGGCGCGGCCCATGCCCTGGCCGCGCCGCCATGTGGTCTGGGGGCCCACGACCCCTTTCGCCTCCTTTTCTTCGCGAAACCCTTCGTCCCGAAGACCTAAGCCACAGAGGAATCCTCACGAAGGGTTACAGCCGCCTCTGCGGGGCGGAGAACACCAGAGAGAAAAGAGCTCTCCGGCGGGCAGGAATCCGCCGGGGAAATTCCTCCCGGAGGGGGAAATCGACGCCATCGTCACCGCCATCGAGCTGGACATCATCTCCATCACCATCATCATCATCTCCACCATCATCACCGCCATCTCCTCCGCAGCACCTCGTCACCGCCGTAGCAATTTGGGTTTGATCTTGATTGTTTGATAGGGGAAACTCTCCCGTATCTATTCATACTTGTTGTTGATGCTATTGAGTGAAACCATTGAACCAAGTTCATGTTCAGATTGTTATTCATCATCATATCACCTCTGATCATGTTCCATATGATGTCTCGTGAGTAGTTCGTTTAGTTCTTGAGGACATGGGTGAAGTCTAAATGTTAGTAGTGAACTATGGTTGAGTAATATTCAATGTTATGATATTTAAGTTGTGGTGTTATTCTTCTAGTGGTGTCGTGTGAACGTCGACTACACGACACTTCACCATTTATGGGCCTAGGGAATGCATCTTGTACTCGTTTGCTAATTGCGGGGTTGCCGGAGTGACGAAACCTAAACCCCCGTTGGTATATCGATGCGGGAGGGATCGCAGGATCTCGCAGTTTAAGGCTGTGGTTAGATTTATCTTAATTACTTTCTTGTAGTTGCGGATGCTTGCAAGGGGTATAATCACAAGTATGTATTAGTCCTAGGAAGGGCGGTACATTAGCACAGGTTCACCCACACAACACTTATCAAAACAATGAAGATTAATCAGCTGTATGTAGCGAAAGCACTAGACTAAAATCCCGTGTGTCCTCGAGAACGTTTGGTCATTATAAGTAAACAAACCGGCTTGTCCTTTGTGCTAAAAAGGATTGGGCCACTCGCTGCAATTATTTCTCTCGCATTTTACTTACTCGTACTTATTTCATCCGTTACATCAAAACCCCCGAATACTTGTCTGTGAGCATTTACAGTGAAACCTTCATCGAAACTGCTTGTCAACACCTTCTGCTCCTCGTTGGGATCGACATTCTTACTTATCGAAGATACTACGATACACCCCCTATACTTGTGGGTTATCAAGACTATTTTCTGGCGCCGTTGCCGGGGAGTGAAGCGCTATTGGTAAGTGGAATTGGTAAGGAAAACCTTTACTGTTTGTGCTGATTTTATTTACTGCTCGTTGTTATAAATCATTATGGTGAGATCTTCTCTTCAATTTCTATTTGGGAAATCTACTACTACTGCAACGGTAGTGGATGAGGCGCCAGGTGAGGAAGTAATACCATATAAAATACCTACGAAGATTATTGAACATGTTATGGATAACCGCTATGAAGGGTATGGAACTGTCCATCCAGGTGATCATTTACTGTTTTTGCATGAATTATGCGGGTTATTCAAATGTGCAGGTATTGCTATGGATGAAGTTAGGAAGAAGCTATTCTCTATATCGCTGTCTGGTAAAGCGGCGCATTGGTATAAATTGCTCGAAGAATGGTGATTCTCTTGATCGGGAGGACATTGTGCCTTTATTCTATTCCAAATTTTATCCTCCAAGTGAAATTCACAAAGATCGGAACCGCATATATAATTTCTGGCCTCATGATGGAGAGAGTATTGCCCAAGCTTGGGGGAGATTGAAGTCTTTAATGCTCAAATGCCCCATTCATGAGCTTCCTGGTAATATTATTATTGATAACTTCTATGCAAGACTTTCTTTTCAAGACAAGACCTTGCTGGATACTTCTTGTTCTGGATCATTTACACGCAACAAAGAAGAGTTTAAAAGGGACCTTCTTGATCGGATCCAAGAAAATACTGAAGGATGGGAGAACGACAAAGATAGAGAATCGGGTATAATTTATGATTATAAATGCATTGAAGCTTTTATGGATACCGATACATTTCGTAATATTAGTGCTACATATGGTCTTGATTCTCAAGTTGCTGCAAACCTTTATAAAGCTTTTGCCTCTCATTATGAATTGCCTAAGAAGAATTTTGATAAGTATCATGAACCGTATAAAGATAAAATTGATTCATCTATTAATAAGTGTGTTGTAGTTGAAACTGCTGATTGCGTTATTCCTGAAGCTTATATTGAAAAAACTCATTTTCCTGCTAAAATGAAAGAGTACTATTTTATAAATAGTGCGGTTCATAAAAGTGAAAAGAAACCTAGAGAACCTGAAGAACAAATAAAAGTTGAACCTGCTATTGCCATAGTTAAAGATCTTGTGACTGAAAATGTTGAGGATGGTCATATTATTTTCTCGTGAAGATGCTTCTAATATTGTTTCACATCCTAATAAACCCAAACAAGCTAGTGTTCCTATGCTATCTCGTTAAAATTGGTGATCATTGCTATTATGGTTTATGTGATATTGGTGCAAGTGTTAGTGCTATACCTTATGAGCTATACACGGAGATTATGCACGAAATTGATTCTTGTGAACTTGAAGATATTGATGTGGTTATTCAGATGGCTAATAGAGAAACTATTTCACCAATTGGTATTGTTCGAGATGTGGAAGTTCTATGTGGTAAGATTAAATATCCTGTCGACTTTTTGGTACTTGGTTCTGCTCGCTAGTGATTATTGTCCTATCATTTTTGGTAGACCTTTTCTAAATACCTGTGGAGCTATTATAGATTGCAAGAAAGAGAAAATTTTGACCAAATTTGCTGGTGAATCTTATGAGTTTAACTTCTCTAAATTTACTAAAACTCCTTATAAAGCTGATTTGCCTAGTAATGATTTTAAAATGGAGCAAGTGTGCATCTATTGTTCTTGTTCCTAACAATCCTTTGCAGCAACATTTGGAGGATAGCGAGAGTGAAGTTTTTAGGAAAGAAAGAGAGGAGCTTGAGGAGATTTTTCTTCGCCAACCTATTCTCAAGCATGATTTACCGGTGGAAGACTTGGGTACAACACCGCCACCAAAGGAAGATCCTGTTTTTGATTTAAAGCCTTTACCTGATAATCTTAAATATGCTCATATTGATGATAAGAAAATATATCCTGTTATTATTAGTTCTAAGCTTACAGAGTGTGGTGACCCTGCATACCACTGCATGTTGTAGTATGCCAGTCGTTGATATAACATTCGCGAAGTACCATTCCGCAAATATTACATCCCTCAGAGTAGTACAACAGAACATAGCAGGGTCCATAACTCATTCACTTATTATTACAATCATCATACACAAGTTGTCTCGGAGCTCCTCTTGGGTTCTGAGAGGATAACTCCTGGGTTCGAGGTGAACCCATCTTATCTTACAATACCATTGTCTCATTAAACAAACATTTATTTAATCGAGCAGCTAAATAGTAAGAGTTCGCGCTGCTCGGCTACTACTACTCCTCCTGATATCCTTAGGCTTGTTCTCCTCCCGGAAGCCTCTCCGGATCCGTAGACTATGATGTAGTCTACGCCTTCAACACCTCCTGAGAGGTCTGGTTCCTCGTAGCCGATGATCTCGGCTCCATCATGGTTGTCGTCGTCCTCCTCCAGATGGTTCAGACAATCTAAGCATGGGGTTTAAGAGTGGTATGAGTACGAGCGTACTCAACAAGTTCATTATAGATAAGAGGTGTTTAATGCACTAGCGACGATATTAGACCAGAAAGTCTAATACCAATGCAAGTTTTGATAAACATTTCTTCAAGAGATTGCTTTTATTTCAAAGAGCTATGTCCGTCAGCCTTCACCGGGTTACTAGAACTTCATGGAGCTCCTTTCCGGCCGCGTTCGCAGTTCCTCAATCCCGGAACGAGGAGTGACAGGTCACGGCTCATTACACTCGCAGAGGTGTGTTGCTTTACCCATAAGAGATCTTATCCTTGGTGCCAACCGGGCAGCTTTCCCGTCCACACTTCCTTAGGTGTGAGGCCCGGTATAAGGTCTAGCCAATCATGTTCCTCCGCTACCTCGAACACCCACCCTTTGTTGCATACCCCGACCCTGGGTCCTCGCTCGGTCCTCTTATACCACTTAAGGATGGACCCCGACCACGACAACAGTTTGGGATTGAACCAAACTCCTTCCCCGGTAGCTGCAACCCATCATAGACCGCAATACCGTGGGGACTTTAGGCCTCCCCAGCCCACCGCTTGCACTTCGAGCGACAAGTGTCTACGGACAATGCCGTGGGGACTTAAGGCTTCCCCAGCCCACCGCTTGCCCTGACAGATACAAGTGTCTACGGTAAAGCGCATCCGTTGATGAACGAGAGGTGGAAACACTTTTGACTACTCCGTCCCACTCCGGATCTTATGGTTAACACGGATATTACGGCACAAGAATCACCGGCGACATTTGTTGTTTAATCCTAGATGGATATAAGCCCGTGCAATGGAACCTCCACCATATCAACACAATCCATGGTTCCATTGCCCACCACATAGTCATATTCATAGTTATGAAAGTAGTGGTTTTGATTTTTGTGCAATAATGATAACCATAATACTTTGCAAGTAATTTGATAGAAATACTCAAATGACATGAGCAAGTGATGAACTTGCCTGAACACTGCAAAGTTCTGCAGTTGGAAGGTATGGACTGACCCTTGTCCTCTTGTTCTGAAAATAGCATCATTGTCCGATAAGGGCAATGGTTAAAGAAGCAATAATGCATGATTCCAGCTTTAGGGTTTGTTTCCCCCCCTTTCCGATGTCGTTGCTATTTTATGAGAGGTTAGATACTAAGAACATCTTAGGGATACTTGATTTAGGGTAAATCCAACCTTGAAATGTTGTCAAGGTGTTTTGAAGTCCAAAAGTATTAATGGACTTATTTTTATTATTGAAAAATATATGTGTGATTTAAATGATTATTTAAATCCTCAAATTAAGACTCATTCTTAATTGTCTTCAAAAATTCTCTTTGATATTTTATTTAGGTAGATAATTTTATGCTGATATATTTTCATATTTTTATTTATTTTTTTGGAGTTATATTTTATTTTATAAAATTCTTGGAAATTCTTGTTTAAATGGGTATTTTGGGAAATGCCCAAAATACCCCTCGGCCCCACTTGTCAGGAGACCGAGCTGGTTAGGTTGGACCAGCCCAGTGGGCTCGGTCCAACCGACCCAGTCGTTTCGTCGTCCCCTACCCCGCAACCCTAATCCCCTTTCTGGCTCTCGCGACACCTGAATCGCCTCCGCCGTCGTCGCCCTGCTCCGGCCGCCTCCGGCCATCATCGGCGACGATCCGATGTGGATCAGGACCGCCTCTCGACGGCGGACCTGGTGGTCCGCGTCGATTTGACGCTCGCGTCCACCTCGACTCTTCCCCAACGCATCTGCGCCTCCGCCACACGGATCCGCGAAGATCCGCCATTCGTCGGCGTCCCTGGCGCTGCGGTGCGGCCGTGTGCCACGCCGTGGTTGCTGGTAGCTGCGGCGCTGCTGTGGCTTGGCTTGGCCTGGCGCTGCCGTGCCCCCGGCGTGTGCCGCCGTGGCCGCCATCTGCTCGACCACGGTAAGTGCGCCTCCCTCACTCTCTCTCTCTCTCTACCGTCCTTCTTCTCCATCCTCTTGCTCTGGCCATGGCTACTCCACCTCGTGGAGATGCCTGCCGTGCTACTGCGCTGCTGCTGCGCCTAGCCAGCGGTGCTTGCTGTTGTGATGCTTGCTGTTGCTGTGTGCATGCTGTTGCTATTGCTATCTCTGTGTAAGAATTTCTAGCCTAAGCACTTGCTGTGCTAGTACTGCTTGCTTAATTCCATTCCTGTGCCTTTGTTCTTGTTGAGAATCCTGCCAGATCCTCAAGTGTGTTCATTTCAATTGCCATGGCTTGATTATAGTGTTTAATTCTTGCATAATTACAAGTGCCTGAGCTTCTGTGGCTATTTCTTGTGCTCAAATTCATGAGCATGCTTATCTGGGCATTATTGTTGGCTTACTGGTATGATTAAAGGATGAGCACTAAGTGGTTTATTGGTTTACCATGATCCAGTGGTTCATCAAACCTTTGATGTGCTTCTGGATACAATTATAAGGTCATTGATTGATTATCTGTGATGTAATTCCTTAAGGAATGTGTCTAGTTATTTCATATGGTCAAGATAGTGCTAGAATTGGGTTCTAGCATGCTTTATCAAGCTCTAGTGATCCAGTGATCAACAGCTGCTTGATCAATGCTTGCTTTATGTACTGGCTAAGTCTGTCTGGCTTATTCTGGTGACTGTGTATCACCAGGCCTTGTGCTGGTGTGTGATGTGGTTGACTCAAGCAATTGCTGTTGCTTCAGTGATCAGTTAGATCATGAGTAAGTGTTCCGAGTCATCGGTGATCTATCTCTTTCATTTATCCGTAAAGCTATCCTTGTTTATTGATCATGAGTAAGTGTTCCAAGCATCGGTGATCTTATCTCTTTCATTGAGTCCGCAAAGCCATCCTGTTTATTGGATAAATGAGATGAACTGCTTGCAAAGTGATGATTCTTGTGATGAACTTACTGGAGCTAGAGGGATGC
>NC_061512.1:40343613-40413163 GCF_022539505.1 Lolium rigidum
GTAAGAATTTTCTAGCCTAAGCACTTGCTGTGCTAGTACCGCTTGCTTAATTCCATTCCCGTGCCTTTGTTCTTGTTGAGAATCCGCCAGATCCTCAAGTGTGTTCATTTCAATTGCCATGGCTTGATTATAGTGTTTAATTCTTGCATAATTACAAGTGCCTGAGCTTCTGTGGCTATTTCTTGTGCTCAAATTCATGAGCATGCTTATCTGGGCATTATTGTTGGCTTACTGGTATGATTAAAGGATGAGCACTAAGTGGTTTATTGGTTTATCATGATCCAGTGGTTCATCAAACCTTTGATGTGCTTCTGGATACAATTATAAGGTCATTGATTGATTATCTGTGATGTAATTCCTTAAGGAATGTGTCTAGTTATTTCATATGGTCAAGATAGTGCTAGAATTGGGTTCTAGCATGCTTTATCAAGCTCTAGTGATCCAGTGATCAACGGTACTGCTTGATCAATGCTTGCTTTATGTACTCGGCTAAGTCTCGTCCGGCTTATTCTCGTGGATCGTGTATCACCAGTGCCTTGTGCTCGGTGTGTGCTCGTGGTTGACTCAAGCAATTGCTGTTGCTTCAGTGATCAGTTAGATCATGAGTAAGTGTTCCAGTTACTGGTGATCTATCTCTTTCATTTATCTGTAAAGCTATCCTTGTTTATTGGATAAATGAGATGAACTGCTTGCAGTGATGATTCTTGTGATGAACTTAATGGAGCTAGAGGGATGCCAACAGTGGTTGGGGACCCTAGCTCATTTTTGAACCCAAATCTGGGTGATGATATTTGTGCTTGGCTTGGTGGTTTGGCTGTTTCAGTGGTTGAGGTAACCTTGACAGCAATTCATTGCTGTTTAGGTAGCTCCCACCCTGGTGGGCTTGCTATGGCTTAGTGAATACATCACTGGTTATTTCTTTGTGGGATTTCCAGTGATCTTTGGTGTTGACAAACAAGAATAGACACAATTTGTCTATCCGTCCGATGGTGTAGTGGCTATAGGTGCCTGAGTGAAGCCGATTAGCTAGATAGGATCATCCCTTGTTGGATTTCTTTGATTATGTCACTAGTTTGGCATAGCCAATGTTCCCGTGGTGCTTTCCTATTTGTTTCTCTCTTGTTCACTTGCACCAATTTGGCCAGTAGCCATATGATGACTCACATATAGGGTTTCTACCCTTGTGGTGTGATTGAGATCATGCCTGTGCAATTTATGAGCAAAACCATTTGGTTTGCTCATGATGAGTTGTATACCTCACTCCAGCTCCTAGATTAAAGTGTTGTTGTAGAGGTTTTGCTTCTGGTGATTTGCTCGGCTTGCCCTGCTCCTCCTTGTGGCTTGTGATTCTTGATCTGATTCAGGGGTGAGTTTGGACAGGTTGAACAGCACTGGCTGTTCTTCTTGTTCTAGCTGTTCTTTGTGTTCTTACCCTTTGGAGATCCTGTCGATGAGCTGCTAGGGTTTCTGGCTGTGAAAAGGTTTTATATGATCCCTTGTTGGCTCCTCTGGTCGACAGCTTGGCCTGGTCATCTTGGTGACTCTCCCCTGGTCTGTGTGTCGTTGTTGAGCATGCACACCGCTCGGCAAGCAGTGTGGCTGTGTGTGTGTGCACCCGATGCTCGAACTTGGTTTGGAGATGATCAGCTCGGCAGAGCTGATCCATATCTGCTCAATTTCATTATTCTTCTAACCTGCCAAGTGGTTTTACCACTTGGCATAACTTCTCTTTGGTTGTGTTTATGTGCAGGGATCAAGAATGGATCAAAATGGACTTGGAGTTCATCCTATACAAGATCAAAATGAAGATGATCTTGTAGAATTTAGTCTAGGCTCATTAAATTGTAATTTTTCTTTATTTTCTTTTCTTCTATTCTGCCCATTTATGTAATGTGTTGTATTATTCTTTTATTTCACTTATGGATATTGTAATGACATTGTAATTTGTGTGATGATCAATAAAGCTCAAAGTTTTCTCTAATGAGCTTTACTTTATTATAATTGTTTATCTTGTTTTATTATTGATTATTTACTTAATGAATTTCCTCAATTGAATTACTTAAAGTAATTATTTAATGTTTGAATTTGAAATTCAAAATCAACCTTGGTTTGAATTCAACCATGTCATAACATTTAGAATTCAATCTTGTGAACTCTCCCCTCTCTTCTCAAAACCCTAAACTAGTGAAGTGAGAAGCAAGTTTGTCGCACTCTCGAAACCCTAACCCTGTAAGGTGTCGAGAGAGAAACTTGTCCCCCTTCGATGCAGTTTTTGTTTAAAAGCGCGAAATTTCCCCGGAATTTACTATGCAATGCACATCCCTTTCTAAAATCTACCCCTCGATCGTCTCTAAACCTGGGACATTACACAGAGTTTGAAGAAGAAATATTATTGCAAATATTGAAGAAACACCGAAGTGCTATTGGCTATACTCTTGATGACTTGAAGGGGATTTCTCCCTCTATTTGCCAACACGCCATTAATATGGAAGATGATGCAAAGCCTGTTGTTGAACCTCCTGATTGGAATTTACCTTTTGAAATTATGTGTGATGCTAGTGATTTTGCTGTAGGCGCTGTTCTTGGACAACGAGTAGATAAAAAATTAAATGTTATTCATTATGCTAGCAAGACTCTTGATGCTGCTCAAAGAAATTATGCTACTACTCGAAAAAGAATTGTTAGCTGTAGTCTTTGCTTGTGATAAATTTAGATCTTATATTGTTGATTCAAAGGTTACAATTCATACTGATCATGCTGCAATTAGATACCTTATGACAAAGAAAGATGCTAAGCCAAGGCTTATTAGATGGGTACTTCTTTTGCAAGAATTTGATTTACATATTGTAGATAGGAAAGGTGCTTGATAATCCCGTTGCCGATAATTTGTCTAGATTGGAAAATATTGCTTATGATCCTGTTCTGTTAATGATAGTTTTCCAAATGAACAATTGGCTGTAATAAAGGTGAGCTCGCGAGACAGGTCCTTGGTATGCTGATTATGCTAACTTTATTGTTTCCAAGTACTTGCCTCCAACCTTTTCAGCTCAGCGAGAGGAGGAAATTCTTTTATGACTTGAGGCATTATTTCGGGATGACCCACACTTATATAAAGAAGGAGTGGATGGTATTATGCGAAGGTGTGTTCCCGAATATGAACAACAAGAGATATTGAGTAAATGTCATGACAGGTGCTTATGGAGGACATCACGCTGGAGATAGAACCGCGCAAAAGGTTCTACAATCAGGTTTTTATTGGCCAACTCTCTTCAAAGATGCAAGGAAGTTTATTTTATCTTGTGATGAATGCCAAAGGGTTGGTAATATCTCCGGACGCAATGAAATGCCTATGAATTATACTCTTGTTATTGAACCATTTGATTGTTGGGGATTTGACTTCATGGGACCTTTTCCCTCTTCAAAAGGTAACACTCATATACTTGTTGCTTGTTGATTATGTTACTAAATGGGTGGAAGCCATACCTACAAAAAGTGCTGATGGTGAGACCTCTTTAAAAATGCTTTTAGATGTTATTTTTCCTAGATTTGGAGTACCTAGATATATTATGACTGATGGAGGTTCTCATTTTATTCATGGAGGTTTTAGAAAAACTCTTGCTAAGTATGGTATTAATCATAGAATTGCTTCCGCTTACCACCCTCAAAGTAGTGGCCAAGTAGAACTATCAAATAGAGAAATTAAATCTATTTTGGGAAAGACTGTTAATAAATCTAGAAAGAATTGGGCTAGTAAATTGAAAGACGCACTATGGGCTTATAGAACTGCTTATAAAAACCCCATGGGAATGTCACCTTATAAAATGGTTTATGGAAAAGCTTGTCATTTACCTTTAGAACTAGAACACAAAGCTTATCGAGTCGTTAGAGAATTAAATAAAGATCTTAAACTTGCCGGTGATAAGAGGTTGCTACAATTAAGTTCTCTAGATGAATGGAGAAGTGAAGCTTATGAAAATGCTAAACTCTTTAAAGAAAAAGTTAAAAAATGGCATGATAGAAGGATCATCAAAAGAGAGTTTAATATTGGGGATAAAGTCCTATTGTATCGGTCTCGTCTCGGATTCTTTGCGGGGAAATTACTCTCGAAATGGGAAGGACCATATGTTGTTGAGGAGGTGTATCGTTCGGGAGCAATTAAAATTAGCTCTCTCCAAGGCAATGCTACGCAAGTGGTGAATGGACAAAGACTCAAGCATTATATCTCAGGTGATTCTTATAATGTTGATGTTGATATTATTCGAGTGGAAACACCGGAAGCTTTCATCAAGGGACAAATTGACAGTCCGCCAGAACTCAACTTTGAATAGGTAACAGTACTGGTAATGAAAAGTTCGCGATTTACTTTCCGAACATTATTTTTGTTGTTTTTGGAAAATATGAAAAATTACGAGTTCGAAACGGAGTGGAAAGGACGCACGAGGGCGTGGCACCACAGGCCGGCGCGGCCTGGCCTGGGCCCGCGCCGCCCTGTGGTCTGGCCGCCTCGTCGCCCCTTTCCGACTCTAGTTCGATCTGGTACTTTCCGTTTGTTCTGAAAATTTTTATTATAAAATCCCCCGGACCCCTGGAGGTCCGTATATCGTTTTCTCGACGTGTTTTGTTTCGAGCTGTTTCTGCCAGGATCTGTTTTCAGTTTAGAGGCACCATGGTCTCCAAGAACAAGGGCAAGGGGCTTTCGGAGGAAGAAGCGAAGGAGGTGCCATCGAGACAAGAGCAGCAAGCCGGAGGGAGCAAGCAAACCTTGGTGGGATCTGTTGACACTCAACGTTCTTTTTCTCATAACTTGCAGGGACCTCTACCACCCGCTCTTAGCCTCGACTCCTTCCCCATGATGGAAGAAGTTCTACGGATTACTGATGAGTTTTGTGATCAATATCGGGCTCTAAGAAGAGAAGTGGAGATACTCCAGGAGGAGAACTGCCGTCTCCGAAGATTGATCGAATACCACTCGATTCGCGTCACAAGGTCGTCATCGCCGACCTCAGATAACAATGAATCTCTTCGAATCTTAGTGCAGAATTGTCAAGCTGAGAAACTGAAGTTGAAGGAGTTTATTAAGAAGCGCGGGAAGAATCCATCACCACCATCGCCAAAGGAGTGATTCATCATCGGTATTGGCATCCCCTTGGTTTGTTCCAAGCTTGGGGGAGTGCCGCGGTATCACATTATCATTACCTTTTACTTTTTACTATCAAGTAGTGTCATATCATGAGTAGGGAAGTTATCGTATGAGATGGGTTGCAGTGTGGAGTATCTCTCCTTTAGTTTGTCTATGTATCCCTTGGTGTGAGTTATCGTTATGGAATATTAATGAGAAGTCTTATCATTTACATATTGCACACCTTATTTTAGTTTGCAATTTCTATTATATGATTGATCTTGATTTTAGTGTTGATACCACTTTGGGAGCATTGAGTTAATCTATTTGGTTTTGGCAAACTTAGCAATGGTCAATAGTAACAACACTTTGAGTTTTAGAAGAATAGAGGAAGTACATGTAGAAGATATTATTATCTTTCTTATCAGTTCTTAGCTTAGTATTCTAAAAGTTAAAACTGTTTGTGCTTACAAGTAAGATGCATGATTGTTTCTATCACATGTATATTTGTTTGTTTCCCTCAACTCTTATGCTTGCTAATTAACCTTGCTAGCCAAAGACACTGTACTCGAGAGGGAATACTTCTCGTGCATCCAAACCTGAACCCAAACCTATGCCATTTGTGTCCACCATACCTACCTACTACATGGTATTGTCTGCCATTCCAAGTAAATACTTCATGTGCTACCTTTAAACAATTCAAAACTTATTACTTCTTATTTGTGTCAATGTTTTATAGCTCATGAGGAAGTATGTGGTGTTTTATCTTTCGGTCTTGTTAGGCAGCCTCCACTAAAGGACTAGTGGCTTCATCCACTTATCCTATAATTTTGCAATAAGAGCCGGCAACGGGGTTCCCAGCCCCAATTAATCAACTTTCATTAATAATTCTCTTCACATGTTTTGCTCTGATTCATCAGCAAGCAACTTAATTTTGCAATAGACACTCCTCCATGGTATGAGATTGTTGGAAGGCACCCGAGGATTCGGTTAGCCATGGCTTGTGTAAGCAAAGGTTGGGGGGAGTGTCACCCTTAAATAAACTAAAATACATGTGTAAACAAAAGAGAAGAGGGATGATCTACCTTGCTGGTAGAGATAACGTCCTTCATGGGAGCCGCTCTTTGGAGGTTTGTTTGGCAAGGGGGTTAGAATACCCGCTACCAGTCGTTGACAACAACAAACACCTCTCAAAACTTTACTTTTATTCTCTTTATATGATTTCAAAACTGAAAAAGCTCTAGCACATGATTTAATCTCTGCTTCCCTCTGCGAAGGGCCTGTCTTTTACTTTATGTTGAGTCAGTAAACCTATTTCCCTCCATCTCAAGCAAGCATTTGAGTTGTTGTGATCAAACTATTATATTGTGATTTGTTTCATCATGTCTTTACTCTTTCTTGTTTAGTACAAGTTTTACCTTGAATGAATATAGCTTTGAAGTCATCAATGATTAATATGATTGAGTATGCAAGTTTACCATAAGCTTTTGATATGAGAGCGCTGCTCAATAGATGAATATAATTTGTTAAATGTTCTCTGACCAAGAACAAAGTTTGCCATCACCAATTATGATTCCTTATGCACCTTTATTTGTGACTACCTTATACTTGTTTCAAGATTGAGTTATATGAGGAAGTTGTTTACTATAATGTCTTGTGTGAATGAATATGATGCTTCTTGTCCGTATTTTATTTATCAACTCTTCACTCCATAAACATGTGGACCTGTCTACAGAGTTCAGTTTCGCTTGGGGACAAGCGAAGTCTAAGCTTGGGGGGGGTTGATACGTCCAAATTGCATCACTATTTTATATCATAATTTGCTGTTATTCATTGATATATTTCATATTGGAACACAATACTTATGTTATTTCATCTATTTTGCATGTTTCATGATTATTTGGAGATCGAGCACCGGAGCCAGGATTCCGCTGGAAAAAGCACCGTCGGAATGCAATATTTCGGAAGATCAAGCTGTGGAAGGGAGTTTTACCAAAAATCCTATTTTTCCAGATGACGAAGGAAGCCGAAGGAGGGGCCGGGAGGACCCGGGGTGGGCCCACACCCTAGGGCGGCGCGGCCCATGCCCCGGCCGCGCCGCCATGTGGTGCGGGGGGCCCACGACCCCTTTCGCCTCCTTTTCTTCGCGAAACCCTTCGTCCCGAAGACCTAAGCCACGAGAGGAATCCTCACGAAGGGTTACGGCCGCCTCGCGGGGCGGAGAACACCGGAGAGAAAAGAGCTCTCCGGCGGGCAGGAATCCGCCGGGGAAATTCCCTCCCGGAGGGGGAAATCGACGCCATCGTCACCGCCATCGAGCTGGACATCATCTCCATCACCATCATCATCATCTCCACCATCATCACCGCCATCTCCTCCGCAGCACCTCGTCACCGCCGTAGCAATTTGGGTTTGATCTTGATTGTTTGATAGGGGAAACTCTCCCGGTATCTATTCATACTTGTTGTTGATGCTATTGAGTGAAACCATTGAACCAAGTTCATGTTCAGATTGTTATTCATCATCATATCACCTCTGATCATGTTCCATATGATGTCTCGTGAGTAGTTCGTTTAGTTCTTGAGGACATGGGTGAAGTCTAAATGTTAGTAGTGAACTATGGTTGAGTAATATTCAATGTTATGATATTTAAGTTGTGGTGTTATTCTTCTAGTGGTGTCGTGTGAACGTCGACTACACGACACTTCACCATTTATGGGCCTAGGGGAATGCATCTTGTACTCGTTTGCTAATTGCGGGGTTGCCGGAGTGACGAAACCTAAACCCCCGTTGGTATATCGATGCGGGAGGGATCGCGAGGATCTCGAGTTTAAGGCTGTGGTTAGATTTATCTTAATTACTTTCTTGTAGTTGCGGATGCTTGCAAGGGGTATAATCACAAGTATGTATTAGTCCTAGGAAGGGCGGTACATTAGCACAGGTTCACCCACACAACACTTATCAAAACAATGAAGATTAATCAGCTGTATGTAGCGAAAGCACTAGACTAAAATCCCGTGTGTCCTCGAGAACGTTTGGTCATTATAAGTAAACAAACCGGCTTGTCCTTTGTGCTAAAAAGGATTGGGCCACTCGCTGCAATTATTTCTCTCGCATTTTACTTACTCGTACTTATTTCATCCGTTACATCAAAACCCCCTGAATACTTGTCTGTGAGCATTTACAGTGAAACCTTCATCGAAACTGCTTGTCAACACCTTCTGCTCCTCGTTGGGATCGACATTCTTACTTATCGAAGATACTACGATACACCCCCTATACTTGTGGGTCATCAGTTACAACCAATTTTTTATGGCTCCAGAAGATATACACAAGACTGCATTCAGAGTACCAGGTTCGGTGGGTTTGTTTGAATATGTAGTCATGATATTTGGACTGAAAAATGCCGGCGCAACATACCAAAGAGCCATGAATTACATCTTTCATGATCTGATCGGCAAGTTGGTGGAGATTTACATTGATGACGTGGTAGTCAAGTCTGTCTCAGTAGAAGGACACCTGGAGGATTTGCGACGCATCCCGGACCGAACTAGAAAATTCGGGCTAAGAATGAATCCAAAGAAGTGTGCTTTTGGTGTGACGGCCGGTCAATTCTTGGGCTTCTTGGTTCATGAACGCGGAATTGAGATCGGCCTGAAAAGTCGGGAGGCGTACGAACAATGAAGCCACCTACCACGAAGAAAGAACTCCGGTGTCTCATCGGCAAAATCAACTTCGTCGAAGGTTCATCTCCAACTCCGTCGGGGTGAATCGAGCCGTTCATGGGATTGGTAAAAATTAAATCTGATGAGGAGTTTCGTCGGGGGCAGAGCAACGACGAGCGTTTGACGAGATTAAAGAGTATCTAACGAAGCCACCCGTGTTGGTTCCACCCCAGCAAGACGAGACCATTCTATATTTACTTGTCGGTAGCTAGCACTTCCATCGCCTCAGTGGTGGTGCAAGTCTATGATGGTCTGGAGAGAGTCGCTTTCTACCTCAGCAGAAGGATGTTGGATGCAGAGACTAGGTACCCTGAGATCGAGAAGTTGTGCCTCTGCCTATTTTTTACCTGCACCAAGCTTCATCACATCTTGCTGTCAGCGGAAATTGTCATCATATGCAAATCGGATGTCATCAAACATATGCTATCGGCTCCTGTGTTGAAAGGCCGACTCGGTAAATAGATGTTTGCATTATCGGAATTTGATCTCCGGTATCAGCCTGCGAAAGCAGTCAAGGGACAGGCGTTGGCCGATTTTATTGCTGAACGAATCAACACTGATATAGCAGCATTGTATGTGCGTGTATGGGCCATGTTTTTCGATGGATCGGCTTGTGATGATGGTTGCGGCATCGGCATTCTGCTCGTGTCGCCCCGGGGGGGGCAACATATTCCTTCTCCATCAGGCTGCCTACCCCTTGCACCAACAATGTCGCTGAGTATGAAGCAATACGCAAGGGAATGGAGTTGCTTTTGGAAGCCGGGCGAAGCGGTGGAACTTTTTGGAGGCTCAAAATTGGTGATTTCCCAACTCACGGAGGAATACAAATGTGAGAGCGAGTCACTCTTCCCATTATGGATGCAATGCCGTGAGCTGATGGCACAATTTAGGTACATAAACTTCAACTGGATCCCGAGGTCGCGAGAATACCGAGGCGAACGATCTCGCACGGATGGCGTCGGGCTACAAGGACGTAGCGGGTGGAGCCGATGTTCGGGTACAGCTTCTCGGAACCGGATGATCGGAGAGCCGATATCTTCAATTACTTGAAAGATTCGGCTCGGGGGCACCTAAACGGATAAGGTACAAGGCCATGAAGTATGTCCTTATTGGGGATGACATGTTCTACGGGACTTTGGAAGGGTTACTTCTCGGATGTACCGGGACCAGCCGAGTCAAATCGGCTCTTACACGATGTACACGAAGACGCCTGCGGAACTCACCAATCGGCTCATAAGATGAAATGGTTGATCAGGCGATCGGGGTTTTATTGGCCCACCATGCTTGAGGATTGTTTTAAGTACTATAAAGGGTGTCAAGCGTGTCAGAAGTTTGGGAAAATTCAGATGGTACCCGCATCGGCAATGAACCCCATCATCAAGCCTTGGCCATTTCGAGGTTGGGGCATGGATATGATCGGCAAAATCAATCCTCCATCGAGCAAAGGCCATGTGTGGATTTTGGCCATTACGGATTATTTTACTAAATGGGTGGAGGCCGTCCCTATGAAGTCAGTGGCATCGGCCGATGTTATCAATTTCGTGAAAGAACATGTCATTCATAGATTCGGGATTCCCCAGACTATCACGACCGATGGAGGTTCGGTCTTCACTTCTCGCATACATGCTCGAGGAGCTGAGCGGTGCGAAGTTCCCAGTGGCTGTAAATGGTCAGCATCTCAAGAAATATTTCCCGAGTATGTGGGATGATGGACAGTGAAATATGGGGGCCGATGCATGAAATCGGCCAGTCAAAAAAAAAATATACAAAGCAACAGGACGCAAAGCACAGTCGATGTACAGACATCGACTTTAGAACTAAAAAGCTGATGCGCAACCATCGACTCTAGAGGTACAAACTGTTACAAGCAGGTATCAGTTTACCGTTTGAATTTGGGGAATGGTCGCTTGGACCTGTCTAAATAGGTAACTGAGGCTGGCCTTACTGGCGTTTTATGGTAAAAGGCCGATGCGTTGCTATCGGCTCTTTGTGCGTTGACCTATTTTGACAATCGGGAAAATCAGACATAGAAGCATTCTTGGATTAAAAGAGGATTTTTACAATAAGAGCCGATTGCTCACAAAAGGAAGATCTGCTACTTAATATACTACTACTAGCCCTATTCTAGTAGTCCCTAATCTAGGGGCCGGCGCCGTCGCTGCCCTCGTCGTCGCCGTCCTCGCCGCTATCGGCGCTGCTGCCGGCAATGTCTTCGTCGCTGCTGCTGGAGCCGTCGGTGGGGCTTCTTCCTCGTCGTCGTCATCGTCGTCGTCGTCCTCCGACCCTGCGCGGAAGCGCTTCGCCGGCGGGTAGTCATCGGAGGAGGTGTCGTCCTCCGCTTCATCCTCTCCGTCGGAGGAGAGGTCCTCGCCCCAGGAGAAGGCGTCGTCGTCGCTCTCTTCCTCCAAATCCCCGTCCACGAGGAACTGGAGGTTGTCCTCCCCGTCGGTCAAGGATTCGTCATCCTCTGACCCGACGGCGAAGTCCCAATCCACCTCGTCCCACCACTGTGGGGCGCGGGCCTCGTACGCCGCTGTCGGGTCGTACTCCGGCGTCGGCTCGCGGGAGGAGGAGGATTGGAAGGAGAGGCCCGAAGAGGCAGAGGAGGAGTCCATGGTTGCAGAGGAGGGTTTTTCCGATTGCTAATGCGGAACAGGAGGATGAAGAGGCGAACTGCTCAGATGAGGTTAAATAAAGGGGATATAGTGGGAGATGATTCAATGTTGTGGCGGTTTTCGAGGAAGCGGTGCCAAAACTGTCAATCGTGCAGTACGGAGAAGTTGAGAAGACAAGGCATTATGATGGAAAGACACTGAAGCGGTTCTGCCCTGCAACGCGTAACCCGATGAAGGAAAACAGAGTGGTTTTGGAATTATTATTGCCAAAACCAGGGGGGCATGTGTTATCACCAGATTTTAGCCAAAGCAGGAGATGGGCCGTGATTGAGATGGGCTTAGAGGACATGCACATAAAGTGTCTCTGAATCGGCCTCGTGCGGGAGTTTGGGCTAGATTGCCCGTGTATCTGTACATTATGGTAGATTACGTTTCAATTTAGAATTAAGAGATAGAGTTTAGTCGTACACAACTAGGTTTATCCCGAAGATAGAAAGTATACGGACTATAAATATGTACCTAGGGTTATTGAGAAAGGATGACGATCACGTTCACAACAAACACAATCTAGGCGCATCGCCACCCCTTGTTTCGAGGGTTTCTTCCGGGTAAGCGTCATGCTGCCTAGATCGCATCTTGCGATCTAGGCGATATCGACTTATTCGTTGTTTGTATTGCTCGTACTGAAGCCTTGTTGATGGCGAGCAATACCGTTATCATAGGTGTTTTGGGGCTAACATCGATACTTTTATGATATGTTTGCTTAGTTATGCTGCCCCTAAATATCTAGCTGCCTTTGCACCTATCTTGGGTGTAAGGGCAGCATCTTGCTTGGTCTTTATTTAGTAGATCTGATATGTTATGGTTGTTCCTTGTTCTCCAAGGATTAGTTTGATATCCGCATGGCTAGGCCTTGCAAACGGGTTGAATGATCCAGTAGTGCGTAAGGTATGGTTTGCCGATCGTAGAGGGATTGTTCCGGGAATCGACTTTGTGTTGGTTTTTAGGCCTCTTCTAGGACTAGTTTTCTATTATCTTTCGTATCTGCCAGGCTCAACTACACGTAGGATGTTCCGATTATGCGGTGAAAACACTAGACTGTCGTAGGTTGATTTAACTTGGTATTGATAAAGCAGGATCCCCATGTTATCGCAGATCCAATACGAACCATGGATCAATCGGCTCTTTGAGCCGATTCACAGGGTAACCTGAGAGCCGATCGAGGCTCGGATTTAATGTTTACGTGTCTACCATGCAGGAAACTAATCGAAGCAATCCATCACCTTCCTGACCAGGTATAGGTCAGGTGGCACGCCCTCGCATTAGCCAGGACGTGTGCCGGAGTTTTGCGGGCCGTCGCCCGAGGGACCAGGGCCCACCAGCAGTCCTGGGAGCCTCCCGGCTCTTCGTGTTGCTCGTCGCTGCTCGCCGGTGGGTTTTGGCAGGCAACAGCGGCCAACATAGTTTGTACATTGAGTTAAGGTACCATTTCTCAGTTATTTAGCTCTGACCATCCTATGCCACTCCTGATCTACATTCTCTAATATCTAGAGAAACTTACACAAGAATCTCATGTTCTTGGAATTTTAATTAGTAACACATATGCCCTTTTTGATCATTAGGTTGTCAAACACCCACCCATTTAACAAGATGACACTTTCTGACCCCCTCTTTATCTTGCAAAAGTTACCTATCTCGATATTCATACATTTTACAACTCCTTAAATTATGAGGAAAAAAGGCCACACAAACTAGACACATTACTTAGGCAAATTTTTGTAAGGCTAAGTAAGATCGAGTCTATCTCCTAGAGATTGAAAAAAGACCTTGCGAGCTGGTAGCCTTTTATCATTTTCCTCTCAAGGTTTCTAATCAATAGCCTTTTGTGATGAAGAGGAATACCCAAACATCCAAAAATGGAATTGACCAACGTTGCATGTGAATATATGTGCATATTCATCTTGCTTTACACTACGTGTACGATGGTAGATGAAAGTGTCCTCCTCCTTGTTATATATACCCTCACATTGTTTCAAAGGAGCAGAAAATCTAGCCTTTCTCTAGTAGAGCCACGTGTAGTGATGTAGAGACTTTATGTTGCCCATGAGACTAGGGCAAGGGCATGACCCACAGACTATCAGCTCTCGTAGTTAACCTAATAGCGGTATTAGGAATCAGAGGCATCGGGAGCTAGTCGCGCTGTCGTGACAGTAAGGGCAGTGTGGCGACCCCTGAGCTAGCATAATGCTCGATCACAACAATATTTGTGCTTTCTGTGCCTTTTGCTGACACAACCTGAGCTCGCGTCATGAGCATGCACCTGGCCTCCACGTGGCTGCTTCGTGGACCATGTCACGCAGACGCGTGTTGCGGCTGCTGAGTCCGGTCCCGAGATTCAAACAGAGACGTGATTCCTTGCATGTAAAGCTCTAGTACTACGGGTAACGGGAACATCAGGTTGATAGTAGCTGATGTCATTAGCTACTATCAATATCTCAGAAATCACAAACATGCTTAGGAAATTATCGTGCTAGAACTAGTTGTCGAGCTATTGTGGCAATAACAAGTGTTTATATGTATTATTAGGAGTAGCTCATCTATAGTGGAGTTACTAGAAAGCAATACCGTAAACATAGCTTATTTTGAAACAATTTAGGTCAGAATCACGCAAACATATATTGTACATTGGGTTTTTGCTCGACTTGACGGTAAGGCGTGGTGCAAAAGTTTTAACGGGCTGGTAGCTGAAAGATTGACTCGTGGCAACGGTTGCCGTCCTTCCACCTTCATGCGTTCTTCATGAGGGCTTGAGATTTTATCATGGCTACCAAGCTCTGCACTGGCATCGTCAGTTAGTGTTTTTGGGAAGGATGAATGTGTAATTAGGGATTAGATACTATAGTTTGGTGGGCTCTTTTGCACATAGAACCTCGCAAAAGATTGGTAGCCAATCATAGTGTGTCCAGATAGAGGGGTTTTGGGCTTAAGTTGTTCACCTATTCAAGTTAATGGACTTAGGCGATAGTTTTGCTATTTTTTTTTATCATAAAATGGATTTTTATTAACTTAAAAGTTGTATCGAGATGATGCGAGCATGTTGGTAACTAATTCTAATTCAATACAAATGACTAAGTCCACAATTATGTTTTTTAAGATGAGGCTCACATCCCTTCTTTAAGAAACATACCACCCAATTCCGTCGGGGGTGAGCCAGCATACATCATCCAAGATTCTGTTAGGTTCTAGACTTCTGGGGTTACCAGCTACGAAAAGGAAATTGAATAAAAAAACAGGAAGTAAAGAAGAGCAAAGGATCTCAACATCCACACTAGAAGTTTACAGAACAAAAGCTCAACAAACACACAGTGGAAAGAAGACCTCCCAGGTCCGCACAATAACAAAAGCAATTTGCAGATTAACCAATCCCTCGCCTTGGCATGAAGATCAGCTGCAAATTTATTCACGGTGGAATTAAGCCTAAAGAGCAAAACTTAAATTTACGGTTTTTGCTATTTCGTTCACAGCTGGGAAGTACCGACCAAGTCAAAAAAAAAAAAATTGAACTCAGGCTGCTTTATATTAATTTTGAACACACAAGTTTTGATTACAATCACTCTTTAACCTGTCAACCACACACGGAGAACATTCCCCAACACTACACACTCACTTGACATATTATGCCCTTCTTTTGCCATACCAGAGTTCGCTTTCCTGTTTATTTTGGGCACATGATAATTTTGGAACGAAGTCATGGTGATTTTGATGCCACACAAAGATTTGCTGCTCTCATTTCTCTTCACTTCATTTACTAGAAACGAGTTATCACTCTCCACTTGATTTGGTCCAGCATAAAGCGGCAAAGCAGCTCTTAGACCATAGAGCATTCCTAGCGCCTCGGCGGTTACTACATTTGGACAGTGAGGAATTGGTCCCCAAGCAGACATGATCACTCCTCCTGAATCATCTCGAAGGATTGCTCCCCAAGCTCTTAACCCATCTGCCTCCAGGAAGGAAGCATCTGTGTTCAGTTTTGTCCACCCATGGTTTGGTTTCTTTCAGAGATCAACACGAATACTCATCACATTTTCATTCGACTGTAAGCACTCATCTACAACCTGTTTGCCTTTTCCATTTTCATTTTCACCCAAGTTCTTTATTCCCTGAAAAGCTTCAAAATAAGAGATTAAGTAGAGTGTCGACTGTTCTATTCCGCATTTACCATCCCCAAAAATAATGTTGTTTCTCATATGTCAAGCCCTCCACCAAATAAACAACATCTTGTCTCTTTGTGTTTTGTCAAGTTGGTTCAGTAAAATTAGAGCCCAATCTTTACCTGTATCCCTAAGTTTTCCATCTTCAGGAAGCACCCAATTCTCACTTATTGATCGTACCAGATGGTACAATTCCTATTCTTGAGAAACCTGACTTGTAATTCTGGGTTCGTTTTAGTTATGAATGTGAGAATCTGCATGCGGATGAATCTCAGCTCTGGATAATGCAGAAAGCTCGAGGAAATAATCTTTATGTATTTGTACAGAAATCAGATATGTTTTTAAACCTTGTAATTATGATCTCGCCAGGTCGAGCACCATATGTGCCCGTGCCAACTGCTTCACGTGATTTTGATTTTTGAGCATAGCCGATGCTTTCTGAAAATGCGTTGTGCCACCTAGGCCCCAGTATCGCCCTCTCCTCGCGCATCTACTATATGGTAGGTGAAAATTTCGGGCTCTCGCTTATATATTCTCCACACCCAAAGCTAGCTTCAATTCGGTCAATGTTTTGAGGAAGAGAACCGTCTTTCTTCAGTGGAGCCACACAGGTCGACACTTTGCTTCCCATGAACCTAGGCAAGACCAGAACTGGGAGACCTGAGAAAGAGTAACGATACACGGCAGCTATCATAAATCGTCCTGCGGTCGGTATTAGGAATCGGAGACATTGGGAGTAGCAGTTAATGCGACACGGTTGGAGGTGGCAACCGTTGCGGTGCCACGGGCGCAAGATAGTGGGAGAGCAGTAGAGCACAGATGTACCGACGGTTGCCGTATGTATCAACGGCAAAATATCGGGCGTTGGGATAGGAGCCTCCGAAGAGCGGCGACAAGGATGACCGTCGGTGTTAAACTGTCTATCGGTACAGGCCGGAGGTGCTGACGGCCACCGTTTGTACAGTTCTGGCTATTGGCACAACATTTTTTTTTCTTTTTTTCACTTTAGAATATTTCTCCACGTCAACGTTCGAAAAAACGTAACTAAATTATTCTAATTAAGAAAAATAAGTATATTATATTAAATTTTGCAGAAAAATAAGATCTATCTTAGAAAAATATCAAAAATAGAATATTTCAAATACCTAAACAAACTTTCTTAGAAATGAGCTATAATGTTCGAGGTTTCATGGCTTTCACACTCGCTAAAAATGAAAAAATTGTCGCACGTGGGTCGAATTAGAAATCTGCGTCCCATCCTAGAGCCCACATACGTGCCAAATATGACCTAGTGTCATGCTGAGGCCGTTTCCCACCTCATTTTCCCCGAAATCCATAGAACTCTGGACGTGATAGTCCTTTTCGTGAAGGTTTTTTTCAAAATAATTGCAGTATCCAAATTTTAACAAATGGAATAGTTACTATAACATATAAAATGATGCCACGTGGCTCCGTGGATTTTTTTTGACTTCGTTCAAATTACCATCTGGCTAAAGCAGGCCCCTGAGACATGCGATATCGCCGTACCGGGCGTGCGGGTGCACCCATTCGCGAACAAACTAAACGGACAAAAAATAACACATATAATGATACCTCGTAGAACTAAAAACATTTTTTCCGGAATTTCTAGAGTGACGGATAGTAGACCCCTAGTTCAAATCCGGTCAATTTCCAGGGGATTCAGCGTGACACCGCCGAAAGCCGCACGGGTTCCAAAAAAGCTAACTTGCAGGTTCTACAATGCATGTATGGCATAGCGCTCCTTCACTTCCGAAGAACGTACATAGGATGCCATGCAGAGGTGAGGTATATGCTCTATTGGAGGCAATGACTAAAACTAGGCTAATATACATGTATCTGAAATACTTTGCCCCTTTCAGGTTAACAATTGCACCAAGGCCTGCCAACAAAAAAAATGTGGTGTCCATTCAAAGAACAGTACCCTATTTTCTCTTCTTATTATTTTGAAAATAGTATGTTCAGCCCGATCAAATGTTTTAAACAGCTCTCCTTTTGATGTATGCTGCAGATTCAATTTGTACTATATATGCATATAATTTTTCCATTAAATTCCGCCGCAACGCGCGGGGAATTGCCTAGTTAAATGAACGATGCGCCACGAATTTCATCGAGAAATCAAAGTCTGTCACATTTTGTTAAACAACCATCTCAAAAGAAAGGCTACGAAAACCTCTACAACATTCTAATTGAGATCCAAGACATGGAAAACAATATAAATACTAACATAGTAACCAAGATAAAATAATCAAATAAGCTTCCAGATCAGGACTATTTGCCAATGCGCTCTCAACCACACTCCCACTATATCTATAGCTAAAGGAAAAACAAATAATAAATGATCAAGCCTTTCTTGGCCACCACATAATTCACCATTCTCATCCCCTTTCTAACCTTTACTAACCAAATTATTCATAGTAAGGACATTGTTTTTAACATTGGCTACACAAAGGCTTTGAATGGAAAATCATACATCGCCACATAGAGGCTTTGAAGGGAAAACTCGCCATTTTGAGAGGTGGTTTCATTCTCCAAATAATTTTCAAGGAAAAGCATCCATCTGTACAAATAATTGTACAAGGAATTGACTGAACAAATCCCAGATTCAGTTAAAGTCCATGTCACTTTGATAGGATCGTTGGACAACGATACATGACTGAACATATATAAAAGATTATTCCACACTCCCAAAGTTTCTCCATATACATGCCTTCTAAACCCAAGTATAATCTTGAGCAAACACTTTAGCTATGGTAATGTTATGCCTAAAAGTTAAATTATTAATCCAGGAAAAATAAAGCATAGAGGTTGGTATCCCACCCAGACATCCACCCCATTACTCAGGTATTTAGCTATTCCGGATTACCTAGTTTTTCCATTCCCGATTACTTATACATCAACAATTGAAAATGTCTTTAACTTCCATTAAGCTTGGCAAAGACGGAGAGCGGCCAACATAGTTTGTACACTGAGTTAAGGTACCATTTCTCAGGTATTTAGCTCTGACCATCTTCTGCTACTCCTAATCTTCGTTCTCTAATATCTTAAGAAACTTACACAAGAAGTTCATGTTCTTGGAATTTTAATTAGTACCCTTTGACCAATTTAAAAAGATGATATTTTCTAACCCCCTCTTCCTCTTACAAAAGTTACCTAGCTAGATATCCATACATTTCATAACTCCTTGAATTATGAAAAAAGGCGAAATAAAACTTGGCACATTAATTAGAAAAACTTCAGTATGGCTAAGTAATATTGAGTCTATTTCCTAGAGATTAAAAAACCTTACGAGCTAATAGCTTTTTCTCCATTTTCCTCACAAGGTTTCTAATCAATCTTACTTAGCCTTTTGTGATTCAGAGGAATACCCAACCATCTAAGAGGGAGGCGGAGAATATATGTGCATATTCATCTTGCTTTACGCTACGTGTACGATGGTAGATGAAAATGGCCTTCTCCTCGTTATATATACCCTCACATTGTTTCAAAGGAGCAGAAAATCTTACCTTTCACTAGTAGAGCACATGTAGAGACTTATGCTACCAACGAGACTAGAGCAAGGCCATAACTCATAGACTATCAGCTCTCGTAGTCAACCCACTATGTATATTAGGAATCAGAGACGTCGGGAGCAGCGGAAGATGCATCGTGAGCTATTGGCACTGCCGCGACGACACGGCCAGTGTCGTGGGTCGCGACCCCTGAACTGGCGTAATGCCCGATCACGACAACATTTGCGCGTGGGCCTTTCGCTGCCACGACCTCAGCTCGCACCGTGAGCATCCGCCTAGCCTCTGCGTGGGTAAAACTTAGTACTATGGGTAACACGAACATCAGGTACTATGGATCTCTCAGAAATCACAAACATACTTGGGAAATTATCATGCTGGAACGGTTATCGAGCTATTGTGGCAATAACAAGTGTTTGTGAGTATTATTAGGAGGAGCTTGTCTACCGTGGAATTACAAGAAAGCATTACCATACATAAAACTTTTCTTGAAACAATTTAGGTCAGAATCACACTAACATGACTCCACATATCTAAATGCTTATTTCACATTACCAAGGTTTTTCCATATAGAGACCACCTAAACCCAAGTATGATCTTCAGCAAGCACTTGTTGTGCGCAAAATTTACATGATGAATCTAGGAAAAATAAAACATAGAGGTTGGTGTCCAACCCAGACACCCCCCATAACCTAGTTTTGCCATTCCCGATTACTCATTCACATCAAGTATAGAGAATGTCTTTAACTTTCATTAAGCTTGACAAAAAAAGGAGAGCGGCCAACATAGTTTGTACATTGAGTTAAGGTACCATTTCTTAGGTATTTAGCTTTGACCATCCTCTGCCACTCCCGATCTACATTCTCTAATATCCAGAGAACCTTACACAAGAATCTCATGTTCTTGGAATTTTAATTAGTAACATATATGCCCTTTTTAATAATTGGGTTGTCAAACATCAACCCATTTAAAAATATGACATTTTCTAACCCCCTCTTCATCTTGCAAAAGTTACCTATCTCGATATTCATACATTTCATAACTCCTTAAATTATGAGGAAAAAAAGGCCGCACAAATTAGGCACATTACTTAGACAAATTTCAGTAAGGCTAAGTAAGATTGAGTCTATCTCCTAGAGACAAAAAAAAAACGACCTTGAGAACTGTTAGCCTTTTATCCATTTTCCTCTTAAGTTTCTAATCAATAGCCTTTTGTGATGCAGAGGAATACCCAAAGATCTAAAAATGCAATTCACCAACGTTGCAAGTGAATATATGTGCATATTCATCTTGCTTTACGCTACGTGTACGATGGTAGATGAAAATTTCCTTCTCCTCGTTATGTATACCCTCACATTGTTTCAAAGGAGCAAAAAATCTATCCTTCTTCTAGTAGAGCCACATATAGTGATGTGGAGACTTTATGTTGCCCACCAGACTAGGGCAAGGGCATGACTCACAGACTATCAGCTCTCGTAGTCAACCTACTAGCGGTATTAGGAATCAGAGGTGTCGGGAGCTAGTCGTGCTGCCATGGTAGTGAGGTCAGTGTCACGACCCCTGAGCTAGGCGTAATGCCCGATCACGGCAACATTTTGTGTGTGTGCCTTTTGCTGCCACGGCCTAAGCTCGCAACGTGAGCATGCGCCTGGCCTCCTTGTTGCTGCTCCGTGGACCATGTCACACAGACGTGTGTTGCTGCTGCTGAGTCCGGTCCCAAGATTCAAACGAAGAGGTGATTCCTTCCATGTAAAGCTCTAGTACTACGGGTAACAGGAACATCAGGCTGATAAATCAGCTACTATCGATCTCTCAGAAATCACAAACATGCTTAGGAAATTATCGTGCTAGAACTGGTTGTCGAGATATTGTGGCAATAACAAGTGTTTGTACGTATTATTAGGAGTAGCTCCTCTACCGTGGAATTACTAGAAAGCAATATCACAAGTATAGCTTATTTTGAAACAATTTAGGTTAGAATCACACAAACATATATTGTACATTGGATTTTTGGTCGACTTGACGGTAAGAAGTGGTGCAAAAGTTTTAAGGGGATGGTAGCTAAAAGATTGACTCGTGGCAACGATTGCCGTCCTTCCACCTTCTTGCGTTCTTCATGAGTGCTTGAGCTTTTATCGTGGCTACCAAGCTCTGCACTGGGCATCAGCGTTTTGGGAAGGATGAGTGTGGAATTAGGGATTAGATACTATAGTAGGGTGGGATCTTTTGCCCATAGCCCCTCGCAAAAGATTGCTAGTCAATCATAGTGTGTCCAGATTGAGGGGTTTTGGGCTTAAGTTGTTCACCTATTCAAGTTAATGGACTTAGGCGATAGGTTTGCTATAAATGATTTTTATTAACTTAAAGTTGTATCGAGACGATACAAGCATGTTTTTTTTTAAATGGGGATACCCAGCCTTTGATCAAAATGATGCATATGACCGCTTTATTACTTTATTTAGAGTATCAACATCATACTTATTACAGTTCAAAGATCAACTAAGATCAATACAAAGATCAACCAGCAAAAAAAGCAAAACAACAGATGCCAGTGATACACCATAAGTTGATCCTACGATCAAGCCGCCAACCGCATCGGTTGTATAAATCCCACGCTACCGTCTCCAATCGGTTGCACTCAAACTTCATGGCATCGTGATGTTCCTCTGGTTGGAGATAGGACCACGTACGGATCCAATAAATAGCCAAAGGTATAGCCTATTGAGATTTCTGTTTGTTTGTTAAAGACAAAGTCATTCCACACATTCCATATAGCCCAAAAGATGGCACAAACTCCCACTCTAATCTGGCCTAGATCTTTCTTGGCAATGCTGTTTAACCAATTTCCGAACAGGTTTGTAACATTAGCCGGCAAAGATAAACTAAATGTCATATAAATTATACGCCATATAATTTTTGCTAATGGACATTCAAAGAACAAATGCTGAATGGATTCATCTTTATCACAAAACACACAAGTTTACTAATTCTAATTCAATACAAACGACTAAGTCCACAATTATGTTTTTTTAAGATGGGGCTCACACCCCTTCTTTAAGGAACATACCACTCAATTCCGTCGGGGGTGAACCAGCATGGCAGCATACATCATCCAAGATCTTGTTAGGTTCTAGACTTCTGGGGTTACCAGCTACGAAAAGGAAATTGAAAAAAAAAACACAGGAAGTAAAGAAGAGCAAAGGATCTCAACATCCATACTAGAAGTTTACAGAACAACAGCTCAACAAACACACAATGGAAAGAAGACCTCCCAGGTCCGCACAATAACAAAAGCAATTTGCAGATTAACCAATCCCTCGCCTTGGCACGAGGATCAGCTGCAAATTTATTCTCGGTGGAATTAAGCCTAAAGAGCAAAACTTAAATTTACGGTTTTTGCTATTTCGTTCACAGCTGGGAAGTACGTACCGACCAAGTCAATTGATCGTACCAGATGGTACAATTCCTATTCTTGAGAAACCTGACTTGTAATTCTGGGTTCGTTTTAGTTATGAATGTGAGAATCTGCATGCGGATGAATCTCAGCTCTGGATAATGCAGAAAGCTCGAGGAAATGATCTTTATGTATTTGTACAGAAATCAGATATGTTTTTAAACCTTGTAATTATGATCTCACCAGGTCGAGCACCATATGTGTCCGTGCGAACTGCTGCACGTGATTTTGATTTTTGAGCATAGCCGATGCTTTCTGATAATGCGTTGTGCCACCTAGGCCCTAGGCCCCAGGCCCCCAGTATTGCCCTCTCCTCGCGCATCTACTATATGGTAGGTGAAAATTTCGGGCTCTCGCTTATATAGTCCCCATACCCAAAGCTAGCTTCGGTCATTGTTTTGAGGAACATAACCGTCTTTCTTCAGTGGAGCCACACAGGCGCCAATACTTTGGTTCCCATGAAACTAGACAGGAGCAGAACTGGGAGAGCTAAGAAAGTTAGTAGTGATACACGGCAGCTATCATAAATCGTCATGCGGTCGGTAAATAGGAATCAGAGACATTGGGAGTAGCAGTTGATGCGATACGGTTGGCAGTGGCAACCGTTGCGGTGCCACGGGCGCAAGGCTGTCGTGGTGATCTGATGCTCGATCATGGCGCATGATCGACCGGCTGGTCCGAATTACAGGATCGAACGGGCACTCGATGCAGCTGAGACCCTAAGTGGCCTTGGCTGAATTTGCAGCTGCCTGTATAAACTTCATGCATGTAAAGAATTTGCATACATATGCACAGACTGCCCAGTTATCTTCTTTCTGTAGCTTTTTTTCTTTTCAAAATGGGGTGATCCCCGGTCTCTGCATCGGTTGATGCACATAGTCATTTATTAATAAAGTAAATATTCAAACGTTTACAGTTCAAAGATCAATGAGGGTCGATACAAAAATCAACCACCAAAAAAAAAGAATAAAATTCTGGGCACACTAGGCATCAAGTAATCTCTTAACAGACCGTCAAGTAGCCTGGTAGAAAATATCCTGGGAAACCATACGAAGGCGGTTGCATCCAGAAACCATGTACTTCCGCTGGTCCTCCGGTAGCAAGAAACGCCAAAGCTGGATCCAGTGGAGCATAGTGTGGATAACCTGCAAGAAACTAGTAGAGTCCTTTCTATTAAAAACAATATCATTTCTGCAATTCCAAATTGACCAACATAAAGCCGAACCACCAATGTGAATCCTAGCTTTATCATTTTTGTCAATTCCATTAAGCCAATTTCCAAACAAATTTGTGACATTGGATGGAGGTGGAATATTATATGCAGCAAAAACCACTCGCCAAATAAGCCTAGCAAAAGGACAAGAAATAAAGAAATGTTTAACTGATTCTTTCACAGAAAGAACAATTTGTGGTTCCCTGCCAATTCTTTATTGCTAAATTATCACGAGTCAAGAGGACTTTCTTACTGAGAAACCACATAAATATTTTAATTTTTAGTGGGATTTTAATTTTCCAAAGATATTTACGAAGGTATCTTGTATGCCCATTTAACATATCAGCATACATTGATCTAACAGTGAATTTCCCTGAAGATGTTACGCCCCAAACAAATTTATCTTGATCCTCATTTAAATTTATCTCCATTAATCTTTGACATAGATGTACCCATTGATCCCATTTATTACGAATTAGCCTTCTCCGAAAACCAATATTAAGCGGAGTTGAACTCATAACTTTTGCCACCGTATCATGTTTCCAGTTGACTATGTTATATAACTGGGATACTGGGATGCAGGGGTCTGATCACCTAACCATGTATCTTCTCAAAAACGCACTCCTTCTTCGGAGCCTACCTGAAATTTCCCCCTACTAAAAACACTCCCTTTAACTTTCATTAGACCTTTCCAAAAGGGTGAATCAGTAGGCTTACTTTCAACTTCAACCAAGGTTTTCTGTGACAGGTACTTATTTTTAAGTAATTGTTGCCATAGTCCTTCTTCCGAAAGAAGTTTGAACAACTATTTACTAAGTAAGCAATTATTTTTGATCTCCAGAACTTCAATTCGAATACCACCTTGATCCTTAGGTCTGCAGATCAGATTCCACTTAGGGCATCTCCAGCGGCGCGACGCATTTCGGACGTCCGAAATGTCCGTTTGCGTCGCGCGACGGACGCTCGACACACCGTTTTTGTCCGCGCGTCCGTTTGCACCTGGGGGTGGCTCCAGCAGGCCGACGCATTTCCGCGTTTGCATCAATTTATGAAGTTTCCAAACAACAAAATAAGGAAATCAAAAAAGTCATAGTTATTACATTTAAATTTTTAAAAGTCGACATGAAAATAAGATAGTATTTCTCTAGGCATGATCTTCATGGCCAGCCAATGTCCACGGATGCTCAATCAGATCCGTTTGCAGCTGTTTGGAGACGTTCTCGTCAGTGACTTCTACATTCCTATGTAGATAGTCCTGCCAAGATGAAGCTTCAGGAAGTGGCGCAACCAGCTCACCTTGGAATTCCCAGTGGTTCTCATTGCGGCCATCAGGACGCTCATTCTCAACGATCATGTTGTGCATGATCACACAGCATGTCATCACCTCATGCATGGTCTTCAGCGACCATGTTCTTGCCGGGTGACGGACAATTGCCCACCGAGCTTGGAGCACACCAAATCCGCGCTCCACATCTTTCCTGCAAGCTTCTTGCATCTTGGCAAACCTCCTCATCTTCTCGGAGTTTGGATTACGGACAATCTTCACCAATGTGGCCCAGTCAGGGTAGATACCATCAGCAAGATAATATGGCTTGTCATATGCATTTCTATTGATCTCATAGCTCACCCGGGGAGCTTTGCCTTGCATGAGCCGGGTGAAAGCCGGTGATCGGTGCAACACATTGATGTCATTGTTGGAACTGGCCATGCCAAAGAATGAATGTGAAATCCATAAATCTTGAGACATGACAGCTTCAAGAATGACAGTTTCCCTCCTCATGCCCGTTGTACGCACCCTGCCATCCAAATGGACGGTTTTTCCACTGCCAGTGCATGCAATCTATGCTACCAATCATTCCTGGGAAGCCTCTAGACTCGTTGATAGACATGAGCCGCCTTGTATCCTCAACAGTTGGCTCCCTACAGTAATACTCTCCGAACACGGCAATCACGGCTCGACAAAACCTGTACATGGCCTCAAGACAGGTGCTCTCACCCATTCGAAGATACTCATCGAATATATCCGCAGCCATTCCATATGAGAGCATGCGAATAGTCGCGAAGCATTTTTGGTAGGAGGTGAAGCCTAGCGCACCTGTTGCATCGGGCCTGCATTGGAAGTAGGGGTCGTAGTTTCTGACGTTCCGTAGAATGACCAAGAACAGGTCCCTTGACATCCTGTATCGGCGCCGGAACAGTTTTTCCAGGAAGATCGGATTGGTGAGGTGGAAGTAGTCCTTGTGGAGGCGGGCTTGCCCTTCCACTCTGTTGCACGGCAGGTTTTTGGAGCGCCCCTTCACAGAGCCCCGGTGCTGCGGCCCGGGTTAGAGGTGAACTCGTGGATCATGGAGGCCGCAGTAGTTGTCAATGTCTGCATCGACTGATCGGACTCCTCATCGGAAGAGGAGTCGACGACCTCCACGCGGAACTTGTCCAACATCTGCCACATGTCCATCTGCGTGGGTACAAACTGCGGATCAATGGCCGCGCACAATAGTGCTGAAAACACAAAGAAACCTACCGACGCAATTGACCAAACAGGTCGTGGGCGGCGCGAAAGGGCGGCGCAACCGGGAGCGTTTTGCCCGAAAACAGCCGGCAGGTACGCGGCGGAGCCAAGCCCGAGTACGATCCTGCTCTCCCGCGCGGCGAAACGGAGCCGACGGCGACTACTGCGGCGCTGCGGCCGGACGGCGGCGGGTGGGGTTGGGGTGGTGGCGTCACACTAGGGCAGCAAAGAAGGGGAAAAAGAAGCAAATCGAAGCGGTCGATTTTGCTGTCCCTGATTTGCGGGACCGGGTAAGAAATGGAGGACGCTCCGCGCGACCGCCGAGCGTCCGCGGAGACGCAAACCTGGCGCATATTTGGGCCAGGTTTGCGTCTCCGCGGACGGCCCGGTCACTTTGCGTCGCCCCGCTGGAGCAGGCCCCAGACGCATTTCCGGTCACGGCGGACGAAAATCATCGCTCAGCGTCCGTTTGCGTCGTGCCGCTGGAGATGCCCTTAGTTAACCTATATTTCTTTTTATTTTCCTCACATTGCCAAAAGAAGCGTGATCGGAAAAAGTCTAATCTCTTCATTACCCCTTTAGGTAAATCAAAGAAGGATAACTTAAACATCGGTAAACTAGTAAGAACAGAATTGATTAATACTAGACGATCCCAACACCCTAGTTTTCTCTCAAATCTACCTTCCACGGGATTCCATTCAGAATTTTTTAACTTCCTATAATGGATCGGGATCCCCAAATATCTGAAAGGCAAAGAACCAGATTCACAGCCGAACAATTGTTTATACTGTTCCTCTTCTTCTTTAGCCTTACCAAAGCAGAATATCTCACTTTTGTGAAAGTTAATTTTTAATCCTGACAATTCTTCAAATAAGCACAAAAGTAATTTCATATTTACAGCTTTCTCAAAGTCATGCTCCATGAAAAGTATCGTGTCATCGACATATGGCAGTATAGAAACTCCTCCATCAACTAAATGAGGGATAAGGCTTCCTATCTGACCATCCTCCTTCGCTCTTGCTATGAGGATAGCCAGCATATTTGCAATAATGTTAAACAACATAGGTGACAACGGGTCACCCTGTCGAAGACCTTTCCTTGTTTGGAAATAATGACCAATATCATCATTAACCCTGATCCCAACACTTCCTCCCCTAACGAATTGGTCAATAAGTTGACACCATTTGGGATCAAAACCTTTCATACGCATAACTTGTTGAAGAAAATGCCATTTAACTTTATCATAGGCCTTCTCGAAATCAATTTTAAATATCACCCCATCCATTTTCTTCCGATGAAGTTCATGAATGGTTTCATGTAAGACAACTACTCTTTCAAGAATGTGTCGTCCTGGCATGAATGCCGACTGTGTAGGACTAATAACTGTTTCATCAATAGCATTAGCTCTCATAGTAGCAACTTTGGTAAATATTTTAAAACTAACATTGAGAAGACATATTGGTCTATACTGCTGGATTTGAACTGCATTCTCCTTTTTAGGCAAAAGGGTAATAACACCAAAATTCAGTTTGAACAACTGTAATTCTCCTGAATGTAGTTGATTGAACATTGACATTAAATCACCCTTGATAACTTCCCAAAATGTTTGGTAGAACTCAGGTGGAAAACCATCAGGTCCTGAAGATTTATTTAATTCCATCTGAAAAATAGCATCCTTGACTTCCTTCTCACTGAATTCAGCAACAAGGATATTATTCTTCTCTTAGGTTAATTACAGGATATCCTGCGTATGCTCTTCACTCAGTGTGAGAGTGGAAGCAGTTGGCTCTCCAAACAACTTCTTATAATATTCTAATATATAAATTTGTAAATTTTCATCACCCACTATAGTTCCTTCTTCTTGTTCTAATTGAAATATTTTTTCCTCCGATGTTTTCCATTTGCAATCAGATAAAAATATTTGGTATTATTCCCCCCTTCTTGAATATGTTTAACCTTGGCTCTTTGTGCCCACTTAGATTCTTCATATCTACGAAGCTTTGTGAGATCATCATTTGCTTTTCTTAGCTTGGCTCTCTCATCATCATTTAGAGGAATTGACTCAGCTTTCAAGTCCAATTCATCTACTAATACAAACAATTTTCCTTTTTGTTTCTTATATTGACCACTTAAACATTTTGCCCAACCCTTAAGAAAACGTCTCAAATGTCTGATTTTATTCTTCCATACGACCATAGGAGTATTCCCACGAGTCTCAGCCTCCCATTCAGCTCTCACTATCTCATAAAAATTCTCATGTTTGAATCATGATGTTTCAAAAGAAAAGTGAGCTTTATTGCCAATATGAGCATGATTACCCGAATCAATTAACAAAGGAGCATGGTCAGAACCAGTCCTTGTCAAGGCTCTAACTGTGACTAGGGGGGATTTTTGTTCCCATTCCAATGCAGAAAGGATGTGATCAAGCTTCTCAAAAGTGGGATTTTCCGTTCGATTAGCCCAAGTGAATTGCCTACCTGATAGAGCAATCTCTCGTAGGTCAAGGCTCACAATAATGGCATTAAAAACGAAAGGCCAGTGTGGCTTGAAGTTATCATTATTCTTATCTTCTTTCTGTAGCTGAGTTTGTTTAAGGGCCGCTAAATTTGCATAGATGCGCTTAAGATGGCATTGTCTATTTGACATGCTATATATGTTCCATGCTAGTACCTAAGATAGCCTCTATAGCCATTGTTTTAATCTCTTCCCTTTCTAAAAGCTAGCATCTATCAAAATAGGTAAGACATCAACAATAACCAAAAAAAAAGGACCTATTGGTCATATTTTTTACCTGCTGACTTTCGTCCAGCAAAAAATGTCCCCTGGTCCAGATCTCGTTGTCACTTCTACCGTCTGACTCTAAGAGCATCTCCAACAGGCGCTGTAAAATCTCGCGCGCGCTATACCGGCGATTAGGCGTGCTGTATACCGCTCGCGCGCGGCATAGCGAATTTGCCCCCGGCGGAGGCTGTATTTTGCAGCGCGCGTTGGTGTGCGAAAAACGCACCTCCGCCAGAGGCGCTATTTTGCAACGCGCGCGCGTCACAAACTGCTAAATCGGACCCTTTTTTTTTGAAATTTCATCAAACAAACTGAAATTTGATCGAAAATACGAATATATTTTAAAAGTGCGCGATACAATACGACATTTTAACGAAAATACTAATAAATAAACTACTCCTCGCCGTCGTCGGACTCCCAGTCGAAGTCGGAGCTGCTCAGTGTCGTGTCCGACACCGGCGTCGACGTCGTCGTGTACTGGAACTCGGAGGAGGACGAGAGGACGACGGTCGACGGCCCTGCGGCGTTCTGCCGTTCCTCCTTCCTCCTCGCCGCCGCGTCGGCCCTCGCCTTCTTCCTCGCCGCGGACTCGGCGCGGCGCTTCTCGCGACTCGCCTTCTTCATCGCCGCTCGCGCCGCCTTGTCCCCCTCCTTCTCCGCGTAGAAGGCCTCCGTGGCGGCGACGTCCTACGGGAACGCGCGCGCCCACGCAAGGCGGTTGCGCTCATCCTGCTCCGCCACGCGCGAGCGGCTGCTCGAGGTCGCGGCGCGGCGCCGCCTGCTCGTTCGTGATGAGCGGCGATCGCGGCGCGAGCATCTCCGCCTGCTCGCGCGTCCGCACGTCGTCGAAGTTCATCGCCGGCGGGGGCGGCCGAGGCGCCACGCGACGGCGGTCGTAGGCTCGCGCCGCCTCATGCGCCGTGTCGTAGGTGCCGAGCCGGATCCGGCTCCTCGCCGGAGCGAATCTCGGCGTCGAAGCGGCCGCCGGCCGCGCGCGGACGCCGCGGTAGCCGGAGGATGAGCGGCGGCGCGGCGGCATCTTCGCGTCGAGGAGGAACGGCCGGAGGCGGAGCGGCGTGGGAGGGAGAGCGGCGGGGAGAGAGAGGGCGCGGGAGGAAGACGCGTGGGAGGAGTGGCAGTTGGCGCTTCGCGCGTGTCCTCTTTATAGCGCGAGCGGTAACGCACGCGGCAGATTTCCCGCGCGGGATAGCGCGAAAGCGCGCGGGCGGTAAAATTTTTAGCGCGCGCGCAGTTTTCCCGCGTCCGCTGGAGCAGCGCGGCAGCGACCGCGCGCGGCAAAACGGCGGTTTTTTGCCGCGCGGGGGTTTTAGCGCGTCTGTTGGAGATGCTCTAAGTCTCCAACTGCCTTTCAACATCACGAACATTGTAGCAGCTCCTGAATGTACGTATGGAACATAATAATAATAAAATATGTTTTATGTCAAAATAATAATAACACGGAAAGTAAATCAAATTCAGTGGAGGCTCGCTACCATCAACAGAAATTGCAGGAAGGTTCATACACATAACTTTGTGCAATCTACGATTGCTGACTAAAATCGGACGAACGCTAAAAGGATTTTGGTCTCTTTGGTAAATACATGCATTGGGATGGCAACAATTTTAGATTAGAGATCGCTTGTAAATTATCAATATAGATATCATGGGCTCGGCTCCTCTACAGTTACATTATTACTGTACACATGCTGTAGCACCTAAAATCCACCGTCCAACCCAATCCTAAGGTTCCCATTCTTCTCCGTTAATTCTGTTACAAATGGGAAGAAACCTCAAGAACACTTGGTCACCGCGATAATGGTCCTCACGCATCAGGCCCCGTGCCGACCAGCAAGGCAACAGCGCAGCCGGAGATCGCGAGCTCGCTCGCCTTGTAGAAGAGTTGGAGAACAAAGCGTTATACGGCTAGTCGGCTACTGAGCAAAGCTTCGCCGCACCTGCAGGCTGCAAAAGTTAAGCAGCAAGTTTGCTCCTGCAAACTACATGATCCAGCTAACAATACCAGGGGGCTCGGTTTTTGGAAACTTCACGTACATACCAATCTGAGGTTAGAACATATAACATGTACTGAATTCAAACTGGAGATGGATGCCAAATAAGAGATGATCTGCAACATCTACGACTTGGTGTATACCTTGACGGAAAATGATTGTGTTCCTCCGGGGGATCTCGCGTGCGCAACCTCCTACTTCCTGGCCGCACGATGCGTTCATCGTGGGAAGTGTGGGTCGGTAGGATCACACTCACGTGCACGTTTCCTGGCCACGCATCCACGTGGGACCCACCTCAACCTTATCTTCTCGTTTCTTCTCTCCTTTTCTTCGTTTCTCTCACGGACACAGCGCCGCTGTTGTTTCTCTAGCTCACGGACACAGCGCCGCCGCCCCTCCCATCCACCAAGCTCCGCCGCCCCTCCCACCACCGAGCTCCGCCGCCAGCACGCTAGATTATACCTGCCGCCGACCCGGCTCCTTGCTCCCGCGCGCCATCTCGGCTTGTAGGACGCCGTCGCCCCGGCTCGTCGGACGCCGCCTCACCCGACCTCCTCCTCCAGCTGCTGGCCCGCCCTCGTCGCCGGTCGCCTCCGCAGCTGCCGCACCTTCCTAGGGGCCCACGCCGTGCTTCACCTGCCCTGCGTGTGGCCGCCGCCTCCCCCGACCTCCTCCTGCTGCAGCTGCCGCGCCGCGTCCTCGTCGGCGCCCAAGACGAGCCTCCCCTACGCGCGGTCACCGGTTCCCCTGAACCCCTGCATGTGCAACCCTCCAAGGTCGACGCCGCCCAAGGTCATCTCGTCGACCAGTGGTGGTGCTGGTGCGGACATAGCTGCTGCCACAAGGGTCGACCGTGGCTTGCTACAAGGGGGGGCGAGGTTTGCTACAAGAGCGGCCGTGCTTTGCTACTACAGGAGGCCGGCCTTGCTACCGGCGGTGGCGGCGCTGCTGCGAGCGGTGGGAGGCGTTGCTACAAGGGGAGGAAGGTCTTGCTACATTGGGCGCCGGAGCTTGCTACCGTGGGTGCCAGGTTTTGCTAAGGGGGGCGGCCGGCCTTGGCTACCGGCGATGGGTATAGTTGGTACAACGGACGGGAGGCCTTGCTACAACAGGCACTCGTCCTTGCTACCTGTGGTGGGTACCTTCGCTGCCTGCGGTGGGGGTCTTCTTCGGCGACGACTTCTCCGGCTACGACACCTTTCTGCTGCAAGTGCTGGTGCGCTCTGCTACCAGCGGCGGAAGGCGCTGCTACAAAGGGTGTCTAGCGTTGCTACCTAGGCGACGATATCTTCTCCGGTGAATTTTCCGGCGACGGCGTCTTCTCCGGCGAGCACCTCGGCAACGGTCGGACAGAGAAAGCCGGTGGGCATTGGAGACCACGGCCAGAGTTTCCGTGGGAGAGAGAAGAAGAGTGCCAACGCGGGTGGGTTGTTCGTTGACCACGTACAGGAGACACGTGTCGCTTCCTGGACCCGGGGGCTGGGAATTCTAATCCCCCGGGGGACGCCCAGTACTGTCCTACCTTGACTATCTTCGCGAGGGACGAGCGGAAGTAAGAAGGAAATCGGGCAGGGAGAGCCAAGTGTTCTTGTTTTGGCGCACAAGCGCGCAAGCGTCGAATCTATTCGTGCATTTTGGCGCCAAGTTTGCAGCGGATCTTTCCTGCATTATTCTAAGAGGTTGTTTCCAATTACTAGCAGAATATAAGGGGAGAAAAGAGAGCCATCGGATTGGAATGGAGGGCGGATTTAAAGCGCTACAGCACACGTACAGTATGAACAGAACTGCAGAGGAGCCAAGCCATGAATAGCAAACAAAAGGTGAATTTTTGGCTGAAGGAGGATTTTCAAGTAGTGATTTTATTTTTATTTCCCCTTCTTTATTAGGAGATCTCGAATCCTTGGATGGATAACATTCGTCGACTGTGAGTACTTGTGCCCTCTGGCATCCCTTGTTTGCGCACAGCCTCGTTTACAAGAAAACTTGCTTGACGAACTTTTACAAGTGCTTGGTACTTCCATTATCCGTTTGGTTCAAAGGATTTGAGGGGGATGAGATGAAATATGGTTATCTTATAGTAGTAATTGTTAATAGTACCAGTTGTTAACAGATGCTAAACAGGCGTTTCACAGCGGTTATCCTTTTTTAGATGAGATGAAAATCTGAAATAAGAGCCTGTAGTCTAAAGTAGACGTGCAAAAGCAAAGATTTCACTTATCCCCTCTATCCTACCAATGATCGATCCAGCAACACGTGAAACATGGATGCTTCGATGGATTAATTATTCTTCCCATGGTTTCTTTCCGGCCTCTTCTTTCTTCCGTTGCTGTACGTCTTGCAGCTGATCTCCCCTGGCTTTCGAGCGTCGAGGCGTCGACACCTCGAGATACAAACGCTTTTTGTTGTTGTCTATGTTTGGAGCATAGGGTTCTTCTTTGGCTCCGATACGACAGACAGATCGATATTTGATCGTGTTCGCTAAGATACGATTGCAACATGTGCGGCTCGTGTAAAATCTGCATGTTGAGCCGCATCTGCTGACCACGAGACTCGACGTGATATGCTCTAGCTGCTGGCCCATTACTGTATGCACCTGAACTGAACGCCATACAGAGGATGGGAATATATCATATGGCGTACGGAGCACGATAGGAACTTTGGTTGTAGGATCCTCCGTCATGATCCGATGATATCCTGACATCGAGCGGTAGAGCAGCAGTGCTGAAGCTTCAGCCTGGAGCACTAATGAAATAGGCTGCCATCACTACTATTTCCTCTGAAGGAAAAATCATGACACTACAGTATATACTCCCTCCGATTTTTTTTGTTGACTCCGATTTAATAAAAAATCATATTAAATCTGAGGCAATTAAAAGAAATCGGATGGAGTAGCTATTTCACTAAGGATAAGGCAGAAAGCTTGAGGAAATAACCTTTATGTATTGGTACAGGAATCAGATATGTTTTTAAACCTTGTAATTATGATCTCACCAGGTCGAGCTCCATATGTGCCTGCTGCACGTGATTTTGAACATAATCGATGCTTTCTGAAAATGCGTTGTGCCACCTAGGCCCTAGTATCGCCCTCTCCTCACGCATGTAACTATGGTAGGTGAAAATTTCGGGCTCTCGCTTATATATTCTCCACACCCAAAGCTAGCTTCGGTCGTTGTTTTGAAGAAGAGAACCTTCTTTCTTCAGTGGAGCCACAGGTCAGCACTTTGGTTCCCATGGCACTAGGCAAGAACAGAACTTGGAGACCTAAGAAAGATAACACAATCATAAATTGACCTTCTATCGGTATTAGGAATGGGAGACATCGGAGTAGCAGGTGATGCGACACGGTTGGCAGTGGCAACCGTTGCGGTGCCACGGGCGCAAGACTGTCGAAACGTCGTGGCGCCCGATCACGGCGCTTGATCGACCGGTTTGTCTGATTTACAGGCTTCGAATGGGCGCTCGAGGCAGCTGAGACCCTCAGTGGCCGTGGCTAAATCTGCAGCTACATGTACGAGCGCGTCTCAACCACTCGATGGGCTAAAATAGATGGCTCCTATTAACTTAGGGGTACTGTAAAGGTCCTTGAATTGCAAATGATCCAGGCTACCAACCACACCCTACAAGGGTCGATTCCTCAATGTGAGTCTACACCCCTATCGATTCATTTACTAATTTGTGTTCTTTCCTGTTCCCCTTTCGTCAATCTGAATCTTCAGTTTGGTGCTCTGTTTCTGCAGAGTGGACAGTGCATGTTCTTTGAGTGGAGGGAAGGACGTCGTTGCCAATGTCGCACCAGTTCCCCACTGCCCCTCCCGTGCGCAGACACAGAATCCTGTCGTCCCTCACTATCTGGTGCCGGCACTCAAAGCTTATGCTCTACTGCTTTGCTAATCCCCTGAATCTGGGACAACCGGTTTCCAGTATCTCGGCTGTTGTTATTATGATGCATCATCTGTCCAGCTTGGCGAGGCAGATCTCCAATGGCTGGGCACGTGCTTTTACATTGTACTCCCTCCATCTCATGAAACTTGTCTTAACTTTTTAAATTTGGATGTATTTAGATGTTAAATGTTATCTAGAGACATCTAAATTTAGACAAATTTATGACATGTTTCATAGGATTGAGCAAGTATATGAAACAACTGGCTATAGAACTAATCGGGGTTGCATGATGGTCCTGCGGCACTGTCTGCACAATGGTTTGCACTAACGTAACCACATGAGTTCATTATTCTTTTATTAATTTATTTCAAATCATGCAGTCACTAGTATGGTAGGTTTAACTCGATGGAATTAAAGCGGGATGAAAGCCTATTTCGCTCGATGAAACTCAGATGTCACAAGGCGACACAATAAAAAGAAGTGGAAATCATATCAAACACTACAAAGGCACCACCGGTTGAGATAAGTAAACACCCATGTGCGAGGTTGCGACGTGCTACTGTTTCCAATTTCCTAGGGAAACAGAAGACCGACGCCTGTGATGCCTCGGATTAGGAATATTTTATTCCAAGCGAAACTCGAGAGCAAAGCTTTAACTTATTTTTGTGATACTATTAATCGTTTGTGAATCCGCTGTAATGTATGGGTATTATGCTATATATACGTAGGTGGCGAACGACGTGCCCTTCCTTTTGGTACCGCAAGGTGCGACCTACTTCTTTTTTCAGAATTTGCTACCGGCAGTACTTGCGTGGCAGACTGGTAGTATCAACGTTGATAGATCTTCAGAACACATGTGCGCTCGTAGAACACATTTTTTACACATTTACGCCATTAGTTTGGGATCCACTGGCCATTATAAAGTGCAATCCACTCCATGCCTGAAATCGGCCTAGCTACTTGTTCCTCCTATTGTGGTTATCCAATCTGGCCGACGTAGCACTTGGGGCGTGCGAGCTAGCAGCTAAATTTCTCCTCTAGCCATTTGAATTTCAGTGACTATTTAGGATGTCATATAGTACTACTAAAATGACGTAGGATGCCACGCTTGGATCTTTACCGTGAATTGATGCTTGCATCATCGGCGTTGTTGGAATGACTGGCACCGGGAAGCATGCGAGCTGAATAAGTATGACCAAAAGCCATATGCTCGACGAAAGTTCTACGAAGCGTCACCAGTTCACGACACGGTAGTTTCTAGTAGTGCAAGTCTTGTTAGCTTAGTATACTCGTGTTCCTCCTATACTAGCAGTAAACCTACCCGATCATAAAGACAGTTCCTGCCGCAGATTCGTTGATGACCAAGTAGCTTCAACATATTGTGTCTACGATCTATTGACTCCATATACTATTGCATACATCGATGTGTTTGAACGCTGACGTTGGGTCTGAGGTCAATTCTCTGAGAGGAGACAGGCCAGGAACAGAAGGGATTGGGAGGCGGCCAAACTAAAACCCATATAGGGTTGCTATCCCTTCATCGGTTACACCGTTAGTCTGCTCCGTCTTCGGTGGCCGTTGGTCCACGGAGGTATGGCGGTCCACGACCTCTCATCGGTGGGAGTGTTTATGTTCTTTGTTTGAGTTGTTTATCAGTGTTTCTTTCAGGATAGTGAGGCGGCAACTACTTTTTAAAAGTTAGAATAAGATCCCCATAGGTGGCATCGCCTATTTCATAGGTGACATCGACAAATTACTATTGACATTCGAAAAATTTATCTATAAATTACTTTTAGGAAAAATATACGTAGTTACCACTTTGGAAAAAACTACTGTGAAATAGTTAACACGATAAATTAGAATTACCCTAAAGATTTATGCTCCAGAATTACTCATGCGTAATTGAATTACGGTTGAATTCAAAAAAAAAAAGTCGCATTGTTCATGTGCACCATGAATAGTGCCCACGGACGCTGATGCCAACAAAAGGATTCAGCTTTTATTTATAGTATATGCTAGCATAAATGTCTTTGTAACCGATAATGTATATTTTACATCACCAAAGCAATCATATATCACTTTTTTCAGTTTTTGTATCATCTGAAAAATTTCTCAAAATCTTGATGACGTAAAATACATCGCCTATTTTTCAAACATGCGATTTAAAATACATCGCCACCCTTGGTGATGTATATTTCACAATTGCAAACATATAGATGAAACTCATATCAAAATAAATTGAAAACACAAATAAAATCCAAAAAGTACTACATATTACATCACGCAAATAATTCATCATTATTACATGAATAGTTCATCATCAAGTTGTACACAAATAAAAACTCTCAAACATGCAAAGTTTATCACAAACACTCAAAGTTTATCACAAACACTCAAAGTTCATCCAAACTACGTAGTTCATCACACAATTGAACGACAACCACCACTCCTTTGTTTCTGAAACCATGTCCACCACTTCTCCATGAGGTTCTTCTGAAGATCTTCATGGTTATATTCATCGCGGATTTCGTGGTAGCAATCAATGAAGCGGGCAACACGCTCACACCGGCGTTGCGCACACACTAGTTGGCCCAGCAACTCATAGTGAAAGTCGTTCAAATCTTGACCGCGCGTGTTCTCAATGATCATGTTGTGCATGACCACGCAAGCCATCATGATGTACAAAGGATCTCTTGGTCCCAAAATTTCGCCTGACCTCTCACAATAGCAAATTGGTCTTGCAAAATCCGAAATGCTCTCTCCACATCCTTCCTTGCTATCTCTTGAGCATAGTGAAATTCCTGTTCTTTCTTACATTTGGGTTAATTCGTTGAGAGGCTACACAAATGCAGCTAACTTCAAAAAGATGCCATCTGCAGGGTAGTATCCTTTGTCATAGGTCCGGACGATGGCCACGAATTCCACCGACGGCGTCTCTACCATTGCTAGCTTTGCAAAGAGTGGTGACATTTTTGAAGGACATCGATGTTATCATAGGAACCTGGCATCCAAAAAAAAGCATGCCAAATCCATGTCTCTTGATCGGCCACGGCTTCAAGAATGATAGTGGAGTCCTTATTGTGTCCTTTAAATTGTTCATGCCAAGCTGCATGATAGTTCTTCTACCTCCAGTGATGCAATCGATGGAGCCAACCATGCGAGAAAAACCACGCGTGGCGCTGATCGCCAAAAGTCTTGTCGTGTTTTGAGCATTGGGATCTCTCAAGTACTTCGTACCAAACACGTACATCCACCATAGCAACAATAAAACGCTTGACACACTTGATGGTTTGGCTCCCACCCATTGCCAAGTTGTCATCAATGAGATCCACATGAACTCCATATGACATCATGCGCAATGTGGCGGTCTCCTTTTGGAATGTTCTATGTCTAAGTTGGTTGGCTGCATTCCTCCTTTGCTCAAAGAAGGTGCCATGCAACTTCATTGACTCTGCAATGTACTTGAACAACTCTGTTCCCGTCTAAAACCAGTGTGGAAGTAGCACTCGGGATATATAGGCGACTCGATGAGAGGACAATTGTCGCCTAGAGGAGATGACAAGCTCCACAACCACTTACTCAAGCTCCATGAAAGAGAAGCCCATGCCTCTTCATAATTTTGCTTGAAGAAATCACCGGAGAACCAACCACCAAGTCAACTAGGAAGTCACCATCCAAGAGCAACAAGCTCACGGTCTCTCATTCAAACAAATCGTAATGGAGAGCTCAACTATGCAAGGATGCAAAGCCAGAACACCAAAAATCCTTCACACTCAAATCCCACCAAAGCCAAAGTGCTAGGGAGAAATTAGAGAGGAATAACAAAGGAGGAAATCAAATAATGACTCGAAGATCTACATCCCAAGACTTCCTCTCATTTATAGGAGGAATTGATTGGTGGAGATTGTAGATCTAGTTTCCTCTTCTAAATTTCTCAAGAAGATGCAAGAATCATAGGAGGGAAGGGAGAGGAACCAACCTTTTAAAGGTTCAACGATGGAGTATTAGAGAGATTAGAATGGTTGACCTAACCTCCTCAAGGAGGAATAAAATGTTATTTATAGTCATAGGGAGAAAACTAGCTGTTTGAGGGGAATCTTGCGACCCAATTTGGCTGTAAGTTCGGCGATGCCGAGCACCGCGCTGGATGGTTTTGCGGACAAACTGGCGAACCGCAGTCGCCGCTGGAATGGATACTAGCACACAAGGTTGGGCCGACCAAGTTCGGCGGGACGGATTCCTCGCCGGTTTGTTTCCGGCGAACTAGATGCATTTCGGCGGCCGTCGGAATAACGCTCAGTACAACCTTTCGACAGATACCAAAAATTTCCGTGGCTGTTGGTTGGTTCCAACGGTGATTCCGACGGCACCGGTTTGCCGGTTTCGTAGAGGTTCTTCAAAATGCAGTTTTCTCAAATGAATTAAACTCTCACAATGTTCCCGATCTTCAATTAAGATGAAACCAATTTTATTGAAAAAATAACCATAAATATTAGGAACTAACAAATAATCTGGTTTACAATAATTTAGAGGTGACGCCTCTCTACAAGACAAACCGGTAAAAACAACCAAACTCATAGAAGATGCATACGAGGTTAACCTGAGCTTATTGAAAAGCTATAGCATGAAGAAAGTAGAGTAAGCTAGCACGATGTAGATCTTGATTGTTTGAGAAACAAATCCATATGCAGGATTTGGTACGATGGGTTATGATTTTTTTTTTATTTAGCGAAGGATGCCATGATCAAGGAAGGTCTCAACATTATCATGTACAATTATTTGCTGCAACAAAGAGACTGTCATGATGACGTGAGAACAATCACATGGTCATTTAATTTTTTGTCCTTGTATATTAGGGCATGTACAATGGTAGGGAAGACGCGTCTTCTCTTAGTAGTCTACGTCATCTATAGAAGATGATAAGTGGAAGTGATTCAATACATTATCTTTTATCGTTATCCCTTACAATAACTTATAATAAATAAGAATTAACTAGGAAAAATGCCCGTGCGTTACACCGGGATAGGAAAAAAACTATATGGCAAAAAAATATTTTTATCAAATAATTTGTAGCCTGAAAGAATTTTAGTACATAAAATCAATTTTTCTTAGCAGGACAAAGCATAGTTCTCATTTGAATTCACCTAGAATTTTTATAACACAGTTTCACTTTATTACTCAATCAGATTGTATGTCATCCTGGCAACGGTTTGAATTGCTATTAACTTAAACTCTGAAACGAGCTAATGAGAGATAGGTAGAGTGCTATATTTGCCGCTACAACTTCAGGCTTTGCAACTTGAGATAACTCTGCTAATATGTGCATTGAAGTTTCATGGAATATGGCAACACTTGAAGAAAGTTGTGCACATCAGGTAAAGCTCGACCTACATAGAAAGGTAATTTACCCCAACACTGGCAAAAACTCCTTCTGGCCATATTTGTGCTTTGCAAAGATTCTACTTGTAGAGAGTGACAATCTCCAGTTATTATTGAGCGGTTGCTACAACGCTCAAACTGAAATAAAAGGCCATGTACAAGAGTTGTGATTATTTGTAGTACAAATTACGTGGCTAAGAGAAGACAAGTGTTACAATGGGAAAATAGTCTTCTCTTATTTCATAAGAGATTAATGCTTAGGTAAGAGAAGACAACTTTCTCTTTTTTCCTTCTCTCTCCTCCAACTAAACAAAAATTTAACGTGGCAAGTGTAAGAAAAGGCTGACAATCTAACATCACCCCATTGTACATACTCTTGGTGGAAACAACCTAAACTAGAATAAGAATTATTTGAAATTCAAGAATACGGTGAGATTAAGATACAGCCGAAAGCTTTCTAAAGAGATGAAACCGAAGAAAGCAATACCATGTCATCTTGCAAGGAAGGATATTAGATTGTGGTGAGTGGTGACAGAGTTTGTACAACATCGATGCCAAATAATTATGACGTGGCATGCACTATCCTAGATGACATAACAATGTGTATAGCAACAAAATAATTTAAGAGTGAAAATGGTGGTTTTTTGTTTCTTAAGAATCATCAGCTTAGCATGTACATGTATCTAGATAAAATTGAACAACTTTTTTAAAGACGGAGGGAGCAGTAAATTTTATCCTACAAAATCCAAAAGTTACCTTAAAAGATGTGCTCGCGAGGCTATTATTTTCTTGAAATGAAGTAGATTTTGCCATACAATTCCAAAAGTTACATTAAAAAGAAGTGCTCGCGAAGCTGTGGTTTTCTTGAAATTCGCTCTTATCTTATCTTGAACCTCTGAAAACTTACCTTCGTCTCCACTCCGCCGCCAGTACGACCTAGGCATCTCGTGCGCCGGCCAACCCAAAGGCTGAATCCACCGCTGACGCCTGCCGTCGCTCCACGCGCGTCGCCGCCAGTCACACCGGCCTATCTCATCGCGTACCTCTGATTTCTGCACCTCCGCAATCTTAATTTTGGGGATCTAAGGAGGAAGAAGCAGGGAGCAGGACATAGTATTGGATGGAGGATTAAATTTGGGGGTAACTGCTTGTGATTACTTAGACCCAAACTGATTAGCCTCCACAAAGTTTGCTTCTTATCTTTTCCTACTATTTTCTGCGAATTAATCAGCAATATGTGCTTGCTTACGACAGTTTCCCACTGCAGATTACAGCATGCTTTCCTTGAGATATGGAACGCCTACATTTGGTCTAGTGTCGGAGAGAGCCACCGACGCGCATTTTCGAAAGTTCAACTCTGTAGTGGTGAGCTCCATTTGCCTCTGTACCATGTTTGCTTCCTGAAAATTTGGTGGTACTGGTGCTAATCCTGATTACAACCTTGTGGCTGGAGCACAGGTATGTGGTGCCAGGGGTCCGAGACCAAGGTATCCTCGAGTGTGGAAAACAGATAAGAGGATCGGAACTGTTTCCAAGTCGCAGAAGCTTGTCAAATGTGTAAGGTTCTTGTACATTCCGCTGTTGCGACTGTAATTAGAGTCTGTATATATACATTCGTTTGTTGCTCAAAATGTGTAAGGTTCTTGTACATTCCGCTTTTCCACTGTTGCTCATTCCTGCTAAGACGATAGATTACCTCGAAACTGCATGCCTGCACATACACAACTGCTCTCTACTTCAGCTTTCTGATGGAACTCCACAAGTTTCAGTGTCTCTAGTCATTTCGAATTGGTTCGAGTGCACTTCTTATTCCGAAAAACAGCTTCTGTCCAACAGAAATTACATGTTCTTTATTGTTTTCGCACCAAGTGTTATGTCCAGTGTTCCGTTTACCTCATCTTTTGCAGGTACAATTTGATTCGTTGAGTGGTTTCAAATCCCTAAATCTTTTGTCTTCTCCTGCAGATTAAAGATTTGTCTAATGTAAAGGAGGAAGTTTATGGTGCTCTTGATTCATTTGTTGCATGGGAACTGGAGTTTCCCTTGATAGCGGTAAAGAAGGCATTGCATACGCTTGAGGAGGAAAAGGAATGGAAAAGAATAATTCAGGTATTCAATGGGAGTTCCTAATTTTTGGAGTGATGCATTGATTATTTTGTCGGATATATTTTGAACATGTATTTCTAATGAAATTGTTGCTGGATATTATTTCTCTACCAAAGGACAAGTCTTGAATATGTATAGTGAAATCCTCCCCTTTAATAGTATTCCCTTTTTGGTATCAATAACACAATTGCGTAATCTCCCATCTAGGTTATCAAGTGGATGTTCAATAAAGGTCAAGGGAAGACCATGGGAAGCTATCAGATTTTATTAACTGCTTTAATTGAGGATGGACGAGTTGAAGAAGCAGAAGAGCTATTTGGAAAGATATTCTCGAGATATATGGAGGGTTTGCCCCGTATATTTTTCATGAAGATGATCTCCTTGTACTATAGTTTGGGGTCATACCAGAAGATGTTTGAGGTAGGAAAACTAAATATACTATTTTTTTCAGTGTGCAAATCTTATAGGTGTGGATTTGCACCATTTGGTCCTACTTGCATGGAGGGACAATAACTATAATGCTGCAAACTGTCCACATGCTTAACTGACGCATAGTATAATGTGAATCGATATTGTTTTTATTTTCTACCTAACTGTGTGCTAGTCTTAGGAGATTTGGAGTTTGAGTTGGTTGTCCTCTTCATGGTATTGACCTTAAACTGTGATTGTATCAAAATATTCTTTTGTGGTAAAAACGCTATGTTTGAAAGAAATATGGGTATGAAAATGATGCTTACATTAATGGTTGTTCCATTTTCTAACCATATTATGTATCCGTCGCAACTCATCCAGGTTTTTGCTGATATGGAAGAGCTGGGTGTTCGACCTGATCGTTCAATTGTCAGGATGCTCAGTGTAGTATTTAAGAAGCTAGATATGCTGGATAAATACGAAAAGTTAAATAGGAAATATCCACCTCCAAAATTTGAATACCGATACATCAAAGGCAAACGCATAAGGATAGCTGTTTACCCAGATGATAATATTGAAGAGATAACACAGAGAAACTCTGGCACAGATGAACTGGAAGAGGCAGAAGGCATAAACAGTGACAATGAATTTGAAGAAGAGGCAAGCACAGGCCTGGACCGAAATGTATTAAGTGATGCAGTTTGTGGAGACCTTGAAGTTGTATAGCTCAGAGCTTCAGTTTGGTGTTTTCGTGCCTGGTTCATCAGAGCTGGTAAGACTGAAATTGTCTGGTTAGGTTGATCTAGTTCTGTGCCATGAAATCTTAAAATGCTGTCTAGAGAATGTCTGAATTATTTCGTTAAGAATTTGTGGGACATTGGTACATGATACATGATATCATTTTACTGGAAAGCAAACAAATATTTTTGAGAATGTAATGCAAGGTGTTTAATTAGCATGGAATTGAAGAATGTAGAAGACTGGATCAAAATTAGGTATGCAGTGTAAGGTGTTTAACACCGAATTGGAGAATATCATGTTCGATCTGAACAAAAGAAGTTTCTTCAAGTTTGTATCTGCATGGTGGTTTACTAAATCAGCATTCATTCTACGTGCACATTGTTCATGCTCCATGCAAATGCTTCATATAGGAGTTACACATACATGTAGACACTACAGCATGAAACTTGCTCACATTTCTGATACCTAGCACGTGCAATTGTTTCTGCCCTTTTCAGTTGTGCCGCAACTTGTTCTATAATGTTGCAGTTTAGTCTAGTGTTGCCATAATTGGAAATAGACAAAACAAATGGCAGACTGCAGATGTTCTTCTGATATTATGGCATGTTTTTCTAATAACATGGCAGTTCATTTCCAGGACAGGGTTTAGTTACTTGCTTCAGAAAGATTTTTCGTTAGCTAATCGTGGTTGACGTGATGCAGGATACAGTTGATACAGCAAGATGTGTTGTTAAGGGAGAGAAGCGCATTTTTGGATACACAGCAAGGCTTCACCATGTGATGCTATAGACATCAGTGTTCGATGTTCCTGAATTTTGCTATCGAACTGTATGGGTTGATATCCTTACTCTGACGCCATGAGATGATGTCCCTTAAAAAATTCATGGATGTGGCCTCAATGTTCAGCTATTTCAGTCCAGGATGAAGGCAGATTGTTCTCTAAGGCTGAAATGTATATTAGTATCATTTGTAGGACTAGCATTAGACAGGCAGTAGTATCTCCCCTGGAAATAAAATGGCTGTAGATGAACCTTTTTGCGTATATCGGTGTCATCTTAAATTTCCTCCTTGTTTAAAGGAGGTGAGGGCAATTGAGAGAGTACTCTGATGCGTGCTGTCCATTGGAGCAGTCTCTCCACTACCAAGGTGGCGGCCTTTGTGGTCTTACTTCTGGGTCCTTGTAGGAGAGCTCAGACGAGGAGGAAGCTTCCTCGGGTGATGATGGGAAGGATGTGTGCTCCTCGCCTTGCCCTAGACATGGCCCTTGTGATGATGGAGGATTTTTTCAGTTAAGGATGGACTTTGTCTAGCTTGGTGGCTAGGTCATTGTCCCGCAAGTGCGAAGCGTTCGCCCAAGGTGGTTGACTGTAACGATTTTGCTCCTCAACCATTTGTCACTTGCTGCCTTCCTTGGACGGGCCCCGTTGATGGAGGAGGATTTCTTGGTAGTCCCTTGTGATCTTGATAGAGTGCTTTGCATCCTTTAGGGGCGCCAGATTGACCAGTGGTCCACATAATTAGGGTTTCGACTGCTTTGGGCCCTATTCCTCCATCCTAGGCTAGTAATTAGGGTTGAAAATAAAACGGAAACATGCTTTATCGTTTTTTTTCCTCTATCTTGTCGGAATCGAAAATAGAATCGGAAACCCCGGAAACGAATATGAAAACAGAAATCATACCCGGAAACGAATATGAAAACGGAAATCATAGGATATGTATACAGAATGGATACGTTACGAAAACGGATATTTGCCACAACATAATGCGGCATAATACCTTGATTTGTAGACTGAAAGATACACATAAATAAAAATAATTATAAGACAATATATATAACTTAACTTCGACAAGCGGCAATTCAACATAAAATAACACACACCGTTTAACGGCTGCATGAGTAATTAGTGGACTTGATACGTGGCCAAGCCCAGTTTTATGTGTAAATGTGGGCCTATTAAATTCACGGGTCTCTAGATTATATTTCCGGAAACTTTCCGTATTTATTTTTCCGTAATTTCCTCTGACGTTTCCCTTTCCGTCGAAAAGGGCTCCCTCGTTTTCTTTTCCGTTTCCATTTATGATTTTGCTGTTTCCGTTTCTTTTCCTCCAAATGTCGCTTCCTTTTCTGTATTTGGCCCTCCATTTTCTTTTTTTTCGGAAACAGAAGGAAAGTTTCCCTTTCATTTTCAACCCTACTGGTAATGGACCAGCGTGTGGAGTCCTAACCTGTTTGGCCCTTCACCCTCGTGGATGAGCGCCATTTGATCCTGCTCCTCGATTGACCATCATCGTTTGTTGGGTCGCGACTGTCTCACAGCCTAGCCCAAAAGCCCCTCCTACTCCATTGCTTCCACTAATTAAGTGGAGATGGGTTCCCGTGGAAACCCTGGATCCCACTCACTCGTTCCCCTCTCCTCCTAAACCCTAGATCTACTCACCCCATGACTGTATTCGTCGTGGACTAGGGCCACTGCAATGAAAGAGCACCCAAAAAATGCCATTATGATGAGTATAGCCATGGTAATAATCGTCCTATGGATAACTTTGACGTCAGCAACGTGGAGGCTTGCATCCAAGATGCTCCAACCGACCTACCTATGGGCTACACCAAGGCTTCCTCAATCAGATGTACATCAAACCAATACACAAGACCAAGACTTAACGTGCAAGACTACCAAGAACTAGCGTGCAACATGGAAATCCTACCACCACGACTATATATAAAGAAGACATCCGTACGGAAGAGGAGGTTGAACACATCTATACCAAGTTGACTTCGTAGAGATCCATAGCCATAAACCATAAACTCGCCGAGTGCATCAATAAGCCTGTTGAGTTCATCTTCTAGTATTCAAACCTTGTTCTGTCGTGTGATTATACTAATAATAAAGTCTAAAAGAAGTTCATCATCATCACTCTATCTTTGATCCAAACTTGTTGACCCAAACCCTTTGCCGGACCTTTGAAGCAAGATTAACTTTGGGTCGATCTTTGCTTCAATCATTGCTTTCATCCTCATTGACAGCACCAACATTGTAAGACATAGGTTGATCAGGACAACCAGCAGAGCAACAGACAAGAGAGGTATCCCCGCAGCATCCTCCAGCGCCCTTTGTTGCAGTGTCTTAGCACCATTCCCGAGAGATTCTTGTTCATGAGCTCCAAGGAGAGTGGGATACCTGCCCAATATTCAACCATAACAAATTACATTATCTGTATATCGGCATTAGATACGTTATCGGGCGGTAAGCACTGAGTGGTTCAAATTACAGTGAATTATTTGCATGTCCAAAATATTGAGCATGTCTTGCTACCACTAGATGCATGAACAAACATACACCTGCATAGATATATCATTACTTTGGACAATTATGGACTATATAAATCGACATAGGAGTGAAATGAGAAAGAATTTAGTCGTTATTTGCTTACGAAGCCTGCTCCTTATAAAGCCCAAGATTTATTGGGTAGGCGCATCACTACATGAAGTCTAGTTATGCCATACGTTAGCAACAAATTCCTTGGTTGTCCCTAAACAGAGGCTTCATCCCTAAATAGACTAATATCTTGAACATATCCAGAATACATATTTCTATAATCTTCTGAGAATATCTGTGACATTTATCCCTAAATAGAGGCTTTAAACAATAAAATAATTATAGAAATTAATATGTAACTCATAAAATTGTGAATCCAATTTTGAGTGAACTCTTGTTTCAATATATACCAGTGATATAAAGTTTTCTTGCTGAAGTTGTGTTCTGTGAGCAAAACAAACTAGGTATATAATTTTTGCCTTTATAAAAATGATTAAAATAATCTATAATAGATTTTGGTGCAAAACCAGTTATATTGGTTTTTGTATGACCTTATCTACTTGTGCATATCTTAGTAGGGCCAGGTGATAAACATATATGGGTCCACTGATTTGTGAGGCTTTAGAGCCTTTTTGAGTTAAAGGAAATGTTTTGCTTTTATTTAAAATGTGCTGGGTATGTTTACCTTAGGTTCATGTTATCCTCTTGTTGTATTAGTCTTAAACTGATTGTGTTGTATGTACTTTTGCTTGTGTATGGCTTTTAGGTTGACTGTTATCTTGTATCTTACGATGATAGATATGAACATCGTCGTCGAGAGTTTCGAAGAGAAAGTCTAGGGACACATTTCTAACCAAGGCAGCCACCTCTTGATGCATATCTCTGATCCTATAATATTATCTTTCATTGTTTTACAAGTTTACAAAATTGCATGTTTTATTTTTATTATTGTTGTTGTGAATGACCAAGTTAGTATAAGTTTTAGTTTCCACCCTTACTAGTTTTGTCCTTTGTTCATACCTACTGGCCCGCCCCCTTAGAGATATGGTGCTTAACATCTTATCATCTTTGTTGCCCATTTCCACATAAAACTGGACTATAGGTTGGGAGCCCATCGAGAAAAAGAGTTTTAAACAAATTTATTTGTAAACCTTGGCATGGGGCAACCCTGCCCAAGTGAGATATGAAAAGAAAGGCTTTTTAGGAAGGTGATGCTGAAGGAAAAAGGAGGAAACAATGTTTTCGAAAACTTTGGTGCCTAATTACTTACCCGGACCACAAGACGACGCAACCACAATTACCCCTGGAGTGGGACGGGGCGTAGCAGAGTAGTTTGTTCGTCCTGGTATGAGTCTCACAGGTGTAGTGGCAGCCCGACCATGGTGTGGGGTACCATGAGATTGGGGCTATACAAATCCAAATCTCTATCTGACATAAACCTAACCTAGAGCTCGAGAGACTACAAGGTCAGCCTCCTGGGCGGCCTCATCGAGCTCGGCCTTGACGGCACCTCCATCATCGAGCATGGCCGCTCCACCGCTGCCATCGGCGTGCTCGCCGCTGCCCAGTCAGCGCCCTTAGCGTCGCCCCGTCTGAGACCGTTGGTGCTGTGGTCCGGGATGTCGCCAGCGCCCTCCCTCGACACATCTTTGTGTCGGTGAGAAATTACCTGCAATACCTGCAATCCAAGAAGATGAAGTTTAGAACTTTAGATTGTCAGAAAATGCATCACTAGCTAATTAAGAAAACGAAATTCAGATTAAACACGCACCAGGAGGAGACTTCGAACCACATTCTGCGACCACCAGGAGGAGACTTTGAACCACATTCTCATCAATCGTGTGTACGCAGAAGGTATCTCAGCATTGTGTTGTCATTCTTGGGGTGTCTTCCAGAGACGACGACCATACAGGTTGGTGGAACTCCATCCCCTCTCCGGCACAACAATGAAGATGTGTGGCGACAATGGTATTAATTTCTCACTTTGTGGGAAATTTGGAAGCATGGAAATGGGGTGGTGCTTGATGGGATGACTTGTCTGTACAAAGAATTCTGAGTAGGGTTAGAACGAAGGGGCTAGCTTGGTTTGGTGCGGTTTGTTGAAGGAAAGAGATGTTTGGGATAGTTTTGGCTAGGTGGATAAACCCTAGCCAATTTTCTTTCTTGCTTGTAAGATGGATGTTGCCCCTAGGGTTTGCAATTGGGTTCTTGCCGCCTTGTCCCTTTAATCATGGGTGTGAATAATTCTGACTGAGAAATAATTCTTAGTCAGTGATATCATTCATATGCAAATAGTAAAATTTCAGTTGCAACTGAAAAAAATCCCAGTTCCAACCTATGTTGCAACTTGTCGCTAGCACAAATCACGATGTAGTTCTCTGATTTAGGAGTCGACAGAGAACTAAGCTAATTACCCGTCCACTGAGGATTAGCAAAACGCATGCCATGTGTATTCTATAAAAAATTCCAAAAGTTGTGAGACCTCTTGTCAAGTGCTTCTGGGATGTTGGAGTCTGAGCACATTGTTTGGGAAGATATGGAGGGTGAGAAAATATTTTGGACAAATCTAAACAAATGTAGGATGGCGTTTTTGGTGGGTTTTGAACAGCTTGAGAATAAATGGACATATGAGGAAGACATGGCGGATGCCCTTGAAGTTAACCTTAATCACATGGTTATGTGAAGTATTTACGAAACCATGGTTTATTGTAGAATTGATGATTGAGACTGAGTATATCAGCTAAATAAAAACAAAAGGCAGAATAAACCAAAATGAAACAACTTTCATTTTGGTAGAAGAGCATGAGCAACTGAGCCCTCTTACAAAACAAACATTGTGCCACCAAGAGTGGTCGGCGCTAATACTCCACCTATCGTATCTCGGCGTCTTTCCAAGACTCGAGCGAGACGAAAGATGACCTAGACGCCAAACATTCAGACTTCCTCATTTTTAATTGACTCGAATTTACTATTTGTTATGCATACATTTAAGTTAATTAAAAGCGATCGAAGAGAGCATTTGTTAGCATAGCGGGCATGATGGCTTGACAGGCCACTAATGCCGGCCGTGAAAGATATTTTAAAAAAAAAAATGAATGCTTGGTACAACACAAGAAGGAATATTAAGTGAGGTGCCGATACCATGCGCTGATCAGACAAGGCCGTTGGCTACTCCAATTGTATTGTTGACCAATAGCTTACTGGAGTTCCAAGGGGCCGACATATTGTTCCCAAGAGGGAACATGCTTCCATCTCATTCCTTTCCTAGTTTATTCAAGTTTTGCTAGTCTCATCAATCAACGAGTTCTCAATACATCACCATCTGTCCTCCGTGCTGACTTCTTCCTGGCCGCTGATCATTACGTCTGGGATTCCTGAACCGCGCAACACACGCCAACAGAAAACACCATTCTCTCTATCAGTCATTCCTGCCCGACTAACAGCAGCACCCAACACGTTTTATGAACATTTGTTTTTCACCTATCTTTCATCCTGCGAGAACAGGCACATGGCATTCTCATGAACAAGCTTTTTTTTCTCCTTTGCTTCCACTTTTGCTGAAAACTCACAAGGATGACAAATCGTGGGCGTACTTCTCCAAACTCCAAGAAAAAAAAACTTTAGTGTCTGGGTTGAGCCAAGGCGCATATAAATTGCAGCAAAACAAAGGTTCACAACATGTTAGATCGACAAATGTCCAACTGTTTTTACGTTACAAACCAATGCAGAGGCTCCGGTATGGCTGCTTGAGGAGATCAATAGATGGCTGCGAGCGTTTTTCTGGTCAGGAAAGAAGGAGGTGACCGGAGGGAACTGTCTGGTGTCTTGGGATAGCATCTGTAGACCGTTGGACCTGGGCGGGCTTGGGATCAAAAACCTCCATCTGCAAAGCCTTGCGCTACGGGTCCGCTGGATCTGGCTGTCAAGAACGGACACTACCAGGCCATGGCTTGGTTTAAATTTGCCTAAGGATTCAGCTGCAAGGGCGGTGTTCCAGAGTCTTGTTCAGTTTGCCGTTGGAGATGGGAGCACCATTCTCTTTTGGAGGGATAGATGGCTGAAGGGCAGCTCGGTGCAGGAGATTGCACCGGCGTTGTTCGACTTAGTACCCACGAGGCGCAAAAACAGCAGAAAAGTCGTGGAGGCGCTGCATAACAATGGCTGGATGAGCGACATCGCTGACATTCTTGATCCGGAGGCGGCTAGACAATGTGTCAATCTTTGGGTGGCCCTTGGTGACATCCAATTACAGCCAGATGTTCCGGACTCGATATCCTGGAAGGGAGCCAAGTCAGGAAGGTACAATGCCAAGGAAACCTACCGTATGCTATGCCATGGAGGGGTGGATTTCTGTCTCCATAAGCCTATCTGGAAAGCCCGTGCGCCCTTGAAGTGCAAGATCTTCATCTGGTTAGCTGCTCTCAATCGCCTTTGGACGGCTGACAGGAGGTTTCGCCATGGGCTCCAAGACATAACCAGCGCCTGCTTCACTTGCCTTCAGGAGGAGGACATGGCACAACACATTCTGGGGCACTGTGTTTATGCAAGAGAGGTGTGGCATCTCTGTCTTCGGGGGATCGGCCTGAACATTGTGGAACCTCAGAGGAGCATAGCTTTTGAGGCCTGGTGGCTTGCTGCTAGAAGTCTTGTCAGAAAGGAGGACAGAAAGAGGTTTGATTCCCTTGTTATCTTGGTAGCCTGGATGCTTTGGAAGCAGCGCAATGCCAGAGTTTTTGGTAGCACGAGGGATTTCTGTAATGCCACGCAGCTGGTGAGTCGGATTAGGGAGGAGTTCAGAGTTTGGGAGCATGCTTTCTTAGGAGATAGGAGAATGATGGGGAGAGAGTAGACCTAGGGCCAGGAGTGGAGTGTGTGTGTGGTGGTGTTATTCACATCATTTGTCTGCAAATGGTGTGAATTCTTGTACTTATTTCTCTCTTCTATAAAGATAAGGCACGCTATTGGCGTGCTCTCAAAAAAAAATGCAGAAAAAAGGGGAATGTTAGCCTAACCATTATGCTGCTAACAAAATTGGGATCAAAGACGTTGATTGTGGTGACATCACTGAATAAAAAACGTTATACAGACTACTGAGTGAATACATGAATGAATCTACACAGCAATTATTGGATACCAAATACCTTGAGCTGGTGCAGAACAGACCAATACACTGGCAAACAGAAAGGCACTGTTTGCTTGGAAGATTGCCACAAAGGGAGGAGTAAAATGAAGAAAATCCCTACATGTCAGTGACCTACACAGTGACAGCAATAAGGATCCAGCGAGGTGGAATGGTCATGGTCTACTGATAGGTGTTCTTCCGTATCATCCCACATCCTGTGTACATCTCATTTACGGCGCTGACATGTGCAAGTCAAACACCAGTTGGTCTTCCACAATGTCTCATCAAACAGACATGATGGGTAAAGGAAACAAGCTTGAAGATGCAATAGACTGCCTGACACTCAGAAAACGACAGGCGTCAGGCCAAGTTTGCGCCACTTAGTTCCAGGATTGGCTTGCATGAATTCAAATAACATATGACCCTCGCAACACCCGAAGCAACCACCAGTTGGGATTCGGTAGGCATGTACATACGACAAGGTCAGAGGAAAGCCGACCCCACAACAGCCTCATGAGATGTCTCTACCTCGAATGATCTGCATATGAACATAAAGGCATTCAGGATTTGATGTAGCAGATAACATATTTATTTTACAAGTCCGCAGTGCCCCTTTTCTAGATAGCTTGATTGATACAATAATCGATGCTGAAAATGTGTGTTCCTAGTTTGCATGTGTTCCTTTGTTTCACTCATCAATGTGAAATTATAAATACAATTATTTGTAGAGGCCTAGATACAGGAGTCTACATACTTCACACTAGCAAAGTGAATGTTTTTACTCGCATCTAACAAGTGATGTAGTGTAGCTATGCAAGAGAATATTATCTGAACACAGAAGCAACAAAATATCAACTGAAAACATGCAAAACGAGAATAGCTGAGCATACAAAAAATTACCAATTTTGTCGAACTTCGGCTTTTCAATGTCGACATCGCTGCTTCAGCGAAGGCCTGTGCAGCTACAGCATCAGCTTCTGCAGCCTCCGCTTCTCTTACTGCGGCTTCAGCTTCAGCCATGATAGCTTCTGCCTCTGCAACTGCACGAGCGGCTGCAGCTGCAGCCTCTTCTGCAGTCATGTTTCTCATCCGTGCAAGTTCAGCATCCACATGAGATTTAGTGCGGGCTGCAAACTCATCCCTCTCTACCCTCTCTACCTTGACTGGCTCCCTTTGTATATCTTCAAGCAGCAGCATTTTGGAGCTTCGCCCTTCTAATAAAGATGAGCTAGGGGCAAGCCTGTACTTCCGATTCACCTATAAAAGTCTTAAATATATTAGGTATGGCCTTATGGGTTGGATGGCAGATGATTCATACCCTTAGTAGGAGTAACTTGAACCTATCTAAGTGCAAAAGAGCATATTTATTGGCTATAATAGAAAGATCATACAGGTTCATGGTTTTAGGGGTCCTTACATGCCAACAAAAAATCTGTATAACTGAGCAATTTCCAGGTGTCCCAGGGCAAGAATTTTAACTTTTAAGCATACAAAAGTATGTCCCTGGCACCAACTAGATCCAGCAACAAGCATAATAGTATTTTTTTGAAACAAAGAGTGGTTTGAATCTAACTTACAAACGAGATACGCAATGAAGTTACATATGTTATGACACTGGAATCAGGTACAGCAGAATAGACAAGTAGATGCCAATAGCAGGCAAAGCAATTTTGGAACAGAGAGTGATCATGCACATGTGATTGGGTCAACTGACCTAGGGGAGCACATAAACCGAGATATACTATGTTTTAATGCATATAGACATTATAATAGACAAAAGAACATACTCCCTCCGATCCTAAATACTTGTCGCAGGTTCAATGAATCTAGACATACTTTAGGTTTACATTTTGCCTAAATTTGCGGCAAGTATTTAGGGCCGGAGGGAGTAGTTCAATTCAATTGAGCTTCATCAGACTTCGTTTATATGTTACAAAAATGCTAACGAGTGACATTTTGGAGACTTTGGTACTTCATATTGGGGCAACTTTAGTTTTACTTCTTACTTAGCACCATATTAGCTGTATCCTGTATTTATATGCAGTGTTCAGGAAATCGGCCAGTTAACTGGCTGATTAATCCCTGCTCGGAGGGTCGCCTAGTAGCCGATAAACTAATAAATCGGCCGATAAACTGGCTGAATAGACTATTAATCCCCTAATCGCCAGCCAACCGAGCAGCTAGCAGTTAACGATTTCCTCAACAATATTTTTATAAATGCACAATAATGCAGTTACGAAAAGAAGAGATATCTTACCTTTATCAATTTCCCAGATGATGTCAACTCATTCAGTTTTGCAGACAGAACATGATCAAAATCGGCAGGTGGCCAGTATTGTTCCTACATGAGATGAAAAATCAGGTTAAGAAAGGGCACCGTCTACCTAGCAAATCAGATGGAGTACAACTTTGGCAAACCGAATTTGGATTCTGCAGCAAGTAATAGTGATGAAATCATTTCTGCACGCCATATTCAGTGATCAGCGACGTGGTTACATTCGTATTCATAGACAGTAAAACTATTAGCGTTTGCAAGGGATACCATGCTAGGTTGTTGATATTTCATCCATCGGCATAAAACTACAGCATAATAGGAAGCACAAGAAGGGTAGAAACCTCAATGTAGTTAGCGATGGCTGTCTTGTACGACCCCGTAGGCTCATTCAAGGTCTTGACGGCCTCCAGTATGATATTGTCCAGCCTGCAGGCATGCACAGAGCTACATCACATTGCAGCCCGCAGGGTTCAGTTCCCGGCCATCTCATCGGTCACAGCAAAGTACCAAACCAAACAGGGCACCAACCAACCAACCTGGAGAGGGATTTGCCCGGCGCGCTGATCGTCAAGAGTGGCGCCGCTTCCGCCATTTCCTCGTCGCAGTCTGAAGCGACCGGCATGATCGCCGCCACGGCCGAGGTGCTCTCCTGCTTGGGCGCGGACCTCAGCTTCTTGGCGGCGGGCGTCGTCGGCGGCGCCCGCACCTTCTCCCGGGACCCCGACGCGTTCACGGTCACGTTCATGTTCCGCCACTTGTCCTGCAACAATTCCAGCAGCCGGTTAGACGAGAGGACGCACCAGGCGTCGCGGTGAAACGGTTAAACGGAAACGGAAGGGAGCGGACCTTGAGGTCGACGTTGGAGCGGTAGCGCAGGATGCTGCTGAACTCGGGGTCCTTGAGTATGGTGCGCCATTTGCCGGTGCCGTGCTTGGAGATCCCGGCCTTGAGCGCCGCCTCCTCCTCCGCCGTCCACTTCTGCTTCGGCGCCCCCATCCGCTCCCGCGCCCTAGGCCGACTAGAGAGAGCTTCTCCTCCTTGGACCGAAACGATAACGCCTGCTGCTGCGAAGCGGATCAGGGGGCGGCGGATCTAGACGGCGGGGGAATCAAGGGGTGCGGATCAGTTCGGGTTTAGGAGCAAGCAGTCGCTGGATCGAGGACTGAGACGCTCGTACGTACCTCGTGAACCAACAAACGTTCGCGGGCGGAGGGGAGCGGGGACCGCGACGAGGAGGGGCGGCGACGGCGACCACCCGTGGGCGCGCGAGTGGTGGCGGCGGCGGGGGCGGCGGCGGTGGCGACGACGGCGGTGGGTCGGGTAGGGCAGAGAGGCGGGATGAGGATGAGAAGAGGAGAGGGAAGGGCGGAGAGGAAAAGTCGAGTCGCGGTGGAGCAGACGGAGAAACGTGATCTGTGATTTGTCCCGCACAGTTTTTTAGTCCCACCTCGGAAGCATAAGAGCGTGAGCGCCGGTTTAAAGGTGGAGGCGTTTAAGAAGTTGTCGCCGAGCCCAGTAGCGTGGGCTCATCACCCCAGCTACGGCCCATGGGGGGCACAGTTGGGAGTCGCGACTGAGAGTGGTGTTGCCGGGCCTCCCCCGTCGGCCTGTAACCGTAGGTCATTTGTGATCGGGGCAACCCACTCTCACCCAACTGTTTTGTTTTTTACTCACATGATTTTTTTTTTTTGCAAATGTGCCAAATCTAAAAGCCGAAAACATCTACTCCCTCCGACTAGAATTAGATGTTCGACACGTAGTTCTCAGGTTTAAAGGAGGCGCCGTTTGATGAGTTCTCGCCGAGCCCAGTAGCGTGGGCTCATCACCCCAGCTACGGCCCATGGGGGGCACAGTTGGGAGTCGCGACTGAGAGTGGTGTTGCCGGGCCTCCCCCGTCGGCCTGTAACCGTAGGTCATTTGTGATCGGGGCAACCCACTCTCACCCAACTGTTTTGTTTTTCACTCGATTTTTTTGCTGCAAATGTGCCAAATTTAAAAAATCAAAAAGGTCAATAACTGAAATTAATTATCTAAAACAATCTTTAAAGCCAACTGCGTACAAGCCATGTGATTCGCATCAACACCACTCAACTTCGTTAGTAGATATTGGGAACTCTTTGTGCTTCACATATCACTTTTTTTTTTTACAAAGAACGCTTTATTACTAAAATACGTTAAGCATTACATCAAGGGTCTGCCTAACTACCTTAGCAAGAACAGCTGAGACTGACGAGCCAAGGACGTCTCCCTCTCCCGCACAGTAACAGAGGGCGATTTCTGAAATCTCCCCGCCGATCCACCTCGCCACCGCTGTTTCGCCGGATCTCTCGCCCTCCGCCGGCCGCTCCGGCGGCGGGAGGGCGGGGATCCCCGTTTCGCGGTTGTATATAGTGTAGGATCTCGTAGGGTTTGCAGCCGGCGGTGCCATGGAGGTGGTGGTGGCGCCGGTGAAGTGTTTGGTGCGGGTTCGCGACTCCTTCGTCTACGGCGCTCGGCGGAGCTCCGTGGTCAAGCGCTCGCTTCCTCGCCGTTCGCGGATCGACGCATCCGCGCGGTGCGGTTCTCCCCAGCCGGATCCCGTGCGGCGGATATGGATCTCGAAGATGTTGAAGAAGATGGCGTGGTGCTTTGCGGCGGAGCCGTTGGTCCAGGGCGTCACCTCCGGGGCGGTGAGCGGGGACTTCCCGGCTTGCCTTGGGGATGCTTTCGTCGATCCTTGGCGTGTGGACGAGCAGAGGTAGCGGCGCGTCTCTCTCTCGTTCTGGTCGCTGGCGAAGCTGGAGCTCAGGAGGACTTCGTTGTAATTTCCTTTGTTTCCTGGGTTTTTCTGTAAGAACAAAGTATCAATGAATCTGTCTTCTTCTCGCAAAAAAAAAGGGTCTGCCTAACTAGAATAACACACATCCACCTAGATCCGATCACCGAAAAGTACAAAATTAAAAAAAAGGGCACATAACAAGTAGTAGTCCACTAATTGCCTTAACTATTTTGACATGAAGTTTATTTACCATTATTATCTTGAGCAAACAAAATATTCACCATCGAAATATTATATAGATGATCAAAGTCATCTAGGCCGCTAATGTGATACTAATTAGTGAAGAACATATAGAAAGATGATACAAGCTACTTCCACAAGCTCATAGTTCTTCTTCATCATGGTGGCAACCATGGAGATGTCGATGGAGGCGGAAGAGAAATCGGAGGCGCCTCTAGCGGCGCTACATCTCTCAATCTTCACATAATTTGTTTTTTGTGTGTTTCTCTGTTGACGGCCACTCCTTTGCAAACCTGTAGATGGCATCATATATATAGGCGTTTTGGGGCATAATTCATTGGAGGACATCCAAACCGAAGCGAAAAGATGCTCGAGGGCCAAGCCGGGTCCCACAATGATGGCCAGGGGTGGTCGTGTTGTGCGCCCTCTCCCATGGCGCACGAGCCTCCTCTTGTCCTCCTTCCCATCTTCGGATAAATCTTGAAACAATGATGTGACAAAAATTTCAGCTCTAGTTGATGTCCATAAGGTCCCTGAAATTGAAAATACCGAAAAAAGGGGTTTTCTATACTACAACGTAAAACACATTAAAAGGAACTTTGTTGCAAATCCCCAGAAATCAATGTATAACAACAAGAAAACCTCACATATACATATCATAAATTTATAATATCAAGTATACCGAAGTTCATGGATACATTTTCCATATATCACATACTCACTGTATACCGTGCGTTGCTAGATACACACCTTCACGTGCAGCTGAAGTAGACAACTCACCTTTGAGGAACCGCCTGCGCCGACAGTCGAGGTCCCGTTGACCTCCAGATAGGGCATCGCCGCACAAGGGAAGGCCATGTTCATCGCCGGTGCTGCTAATAGTTGACTCCCTCTAGAAGCGACGCGGGGTAGGTAGGCGGCAGACGGTGACGGTGACGCCTCGATGCGACCGCCAGGGCCGCGCAGAAGCAACAGGGGTGGTTTCATTTCTTTATGTAACAAAAATGAGCATATTTTGATACTCACATCTCAAGTGCATGTGTTGAGATCGTACGGTGTATGGGAGTCTGCTGCATTTGACTATTCTCAAGGCATCGTGAGAATATATTTCTTTTGAAAATTTCGTGCGATTAGTCTAGAGAATAAGTGTATTCACATATTCCAAGTATTATACGACATTTCTCAATAAATTACCATTATCTTTTACTACCTACATTTGAAAAAATAAGGTGTATATTTTTAGTTAAAAAAGCTAACAACTTATAAGTTCAATGTTTTTAGTTAATATTGATTTTGTTCTGTAGAGGTTCATAATTTAGTTTAAAAAATTGATGAAACTTAATATACATTGACACTTTTGACTCAAAAAATATGCCATGTTTTACAGAAAAGGATGGAGTATTATAAAACTCCTCTTAATCAAAACATAGTTATTATTCAAAGTCAACACAAATTCTCAACTATGTGTCGGCCTTAAATTTACTATTCTCTTGAAAACCATGCACCAAAGAGTTCTCGAGAAGACACCACCATATTACCATATATGCTCAACGTGTATCAATTACATCTCATGCCTATTTCAAAAAAAGAATTACATCTCATGCCAATGCGTGTGATAGATCAACTTTACACTCATACTACAAGGATGATACACATATTCATCGTCAATGCTCTTTCGTTTACATCAAGTGTGACATCTCTTCATAGACCATTGTCATTTTTTATTTACTATAGACAGTTGCGACTAAAAATAAACACAACAATCTTGAATTAAACACTAAAACCGCTGAACATGTTGTTTACTGGTCCATCCAGTAACTATAGTCTGTAGAGGTCAACCAAATGCACTATGGGGGCTTCTCGTGGCGAGCTCATTTCCCCCCTTCCTCCCTCTCAACCTTCTACAGTAACTTGAGTCTCAACCTTCTCTCCCGGGAGCTCCTCCGACTCAACTCCGGCTGCGCCGCCGTCTGGAGAAGAGGAGGGGCTGCCCGCTGTGTATATAGTAGTTGTAGTTCTGGCTGCATGCCGGTAGTGGGCTCTTTGCCCAGTAGATGGAGCGATTTTTGGGATCTCCCCAGCCAGATCTCAAGCCTAGGGTTCCTACTTTTGCTTCTTTTGCTCCTCTGGTTGGAGCAAGATGCAGAGGACTGGAGCACCGCTCCCCAAAATAAAGCAGAGGCTGATGGCCACCGTGTGGTGAGGAAGATCTGCGCTGTGAAGCTTCTCCTGGCCGGCCATGGTGGTGAGGGGGACAGGTGGTACGGCGGAGTTAAAGGTGCGCGGTTGCTTCTCCTGGCCGGCCGTGGAGGCGAGGGGGGAAAGCAATGTGGCGCCTTTCTTTCTTCTCCGATAAGGTGGTGGTTCCTGGTGGTGCTACCCCTGCTGTTCCTCTCCGTTTTGGTAGCCGTGGTGGCGACCAAGATTGGGAAACGGCAGGATCTGGAGGTGGCGGAGAAGACGGCGAAGCTTCTCTGGCGGAGATTCTCAAGCGTCGGCTTTCATCGCCGTTGCTTTTTCCGGCCGACGGGGCCACTCCGCGCCCGCCGAGTTGGTACTCACGGGATCTCTATTCCTCCGAGCGTTGGAGGACTTCCTGCCTTCGAGCACGGCACTCAGCACCGCCTCCACACCAAGTGGTTTCGTCCCCGGAGTGGAGAAGGTGGCCGTCGCTGCAAGGTCAACAATGGTGTCGGCAGAGAAGGACCTGATCGCGTTTCCAGAAGTTCTACGAGGTCCTTTTCGCAAAAATCAAGGACTGCTGTGTAATTCTTTTTCTTTTTGGATCTTGCTTGTAACTTGTAACCTGCCGACTTAAATGAAGCTTCGGGTCCTTTGGACCCTTCTCTTGTTCAAAAAAATGCACTATGGGTGTAACCGCCAGGTTTAGGTGTGCTCACTGATACGTCTCCGACGTATCGATAATTTCTTATGTTCCATGCCATATTATTGATGATACCTACATGTTTTATGCACACTTTATGTCATATTCGTGCATTTTCTGGAACTAACCTATTAACGAGATGCCGAAGAGCTAGTTGCTTCGTTTCTGCTTGTTTTTGGTTTCAGAAATCCTAGTAACGAAATATTCTCGGAATTGGACGAAATCAAGACCCAGGGTCCTATTTTGCCACGAACCTTCCAGAAGACCGAAAGGGATACGAAGTGGGGCGACGAGGCGCCGCAACCATAGGGCCGCGCGGCCGGAGGGGGCCCGCGCCGCCTATGGTGTGGGGCCCCTCGTCGGCCCTCCGACTCGCCCTCCCGCCTACTTAAAGCCTCCGTCGCGAAACCCACGATGCGAAAAACCACGATACGGAAAACCTTCCGAGACGCCGCCGCCGCCAATCCCATCTCGGGGGATTCGGAGATCTCCTCCGGCACCTCGCCGGAGAGGGGATTCATCTCCCGGAGGACTCTACACCGCCATGGTCGCCTCCGGAGTGATGAGTGAGTAGTTCACCCCTGGACTATGGGTCCATAGCAGTAGCTAGATGGTTGTCTTCTCCTCATTGTGCTTCATTGTTGGATCTTGTGAGCTGCCTAACATGATCAAGATCATCTATCTGTAATTCTATATGTTCTGTTTGTCGGGATCCGATGGATAGAGAATACCATGTTATGTTAATTATCAAGTTATTACATATGTGTTGTTTATGATCTTGCATGCTCTCCGTTATTAGTAGAGGCTCTGGCCAAGTTTTTACTCTTAACTCCAAGAGGGAGTATTTATGCTCGATAGTGGGTTCATGCTCGCATTGACACCTGGGACGGTGACGAAAGTTCTAAGGTTGTGTTGTCTTGTTGCCACAAGGGATAAAACATTGGCGCTATGTCCGAGGATGTAGTTGTTGATTACATTACGCACCATACTTAATGCAATTGTCTCGTTGTTAGCAACTTAATGCCGGAGGGGTTCGGACGATAACTCGAAGGTGGACTTTTTAGGCATAGATGCGATTGGATGGCGGTCTATGTACTTTGTCGTAATGCTCAATTAAATCTCACTATACTTATCATGACATGTATGTGCATTGTTATGCTCTCTCTATTTGTCAATTGCCCGACTGTAATTTGTTCACCCAACATGCTTTTATCTTATGGGAGAGACACCTCTAGTGAACTGTGGACCCGGTCCATTCTTTAATACTCGAAATACAAATCTGCTGCAATACTTGTTTCTACTCTGTTTTCTCTGCAAACAATCATCTTCCACACAATACGGTTAATCCTTTGTTACGGCAAGCCGGTGAGATTGACAACCTCACTGTTTCGTTGGGGCAAAGTACTTTGGTTGTGTTGTGCAGGTTCCACGTTGGCGCCGGAATCTCTGGTGTTGCGCCGCACTACATCCCGCCGCCATCAACCTTCAACGTGCTTCTTGGCTCCTCCTGGTTCGATTAACCTTGGTTTCTTTCTGAGGGAAAACTTGCTGCTGTGCGCATCATACCTTCCTCTTGGGGTTCCCAACGAACGTGTGAGTTACACGCCATCACTCACACAATAGTATTATGTGTTGTGCGAAAAAGGGAGTAATATCGTACTCGGAACAAAGTTTGTGAAAGAAGTTTCAAATTCTACTTTATATAAAACTGGTTGTATGTCTATCTACCATGTCACACACATTTGAATTGGATTTTTTTTTCCGAGGTGAACGGGGGGAGAAATCCCACCGCTTGTTATATTCCCGAAAATGGCCTAGAAGCCGGTCTGACAGTAGAAATGGAGAATACATGGGGGGGGGAGTGAAATCAGCTCTCGACACGTAGCAGTCTAAAGGACCGCAACGCGTCTAGGGGCGCTTGATCGGTGACCCGGGACCGCCACCGCCAAAGAGTAAGGTCACCGCACACCCTCCGGAGCGTCGACCCCGGTGAGTGAGCAACCCCGTTGAAGACGAGGTCGTTGCGCGACTTCCTGATGGACCAGACGAGGTCTAGCCGGTAGAAGCGTCGAGCGGGTGTGCCGGCGCGAGGGAGAGGTAGGCCTCACGTGAGCAGAACCGAGGTGTCGAGGGAGAGTCGATAGCGCGCAGATCCTGGCTGTCGCGGAGGGAGATGCAGTCGATGATCCCACAGACCGCTAGGAGCTCCGCCTTAGCTGCAGTCGTCAGGCGAGCCTATAGGTCCAGACCGCCACAGGCCACCGTGGCAACAGTGGCATGCCGCCGGGTGCTGTGGGAGAAGAGGGCAGGGAAGCGCGTCGCAAGTGGTCCCCCGTCCAACCACCTGTCGAACCAAAAGGACGTAGCGTGCCCTGATGGCGTGTAACTCACACGTTCGTTGGGAACCCCAAGAGGAAGGTATGATGCGCACAGCAGCAAGTTTTCCCTCAGAAAGAAACCAAGGTTTATCGAACCAGGAGGAGCCAAGAAGCACGTTGAAGGTTGATGGCGGCGGGATGTAGTGCGGCGCAACACCGGAGATTCCGGCGCCAACGTGGAACCCGCACAACACAACCAAAGTACTTTGCCCCAACGAAACAGTGAGGTTGTCAATCTCACCGGCTTGCTGTAACAAAGGATTAACCGTATTGTGTGGAAGATGATTGTTTGCAGAGAAAACAAGTAAAAACAAGTATTGCAGCAGATTTGTATTTCAGTATAAAAGAATGGACCGGGGTCCACAGCTCACTAGAGATGTCTCTCCCATAAGATAAAAGCATGTTGGGTGAACAAATTACAGTCGAGCAATTGACAAATAGAGAGGGCATAACAATGCACATACATGTCATGATAAGTACAGTGAGATTTAATTGGGCATTACGACAAAGTACATAGACCGCCATCCAACTGCATCTATGCCTAAAAAGTCCACCTTCAGGTTATCGTCCGAACCCCTTCCAGTATTAAGTTGCAAAGCAACTGACAATTGCATTAAGTATGGTGCGTAATGTAATCAACAACTACATCCTCGGACATAGCGCCAATGTTTTATCCCTAGTGGCAACAAGCACAACACAACCTTAGAACTTTCGTCACTCGTCCCAGGTGTCAATGCAGGCATGAACCCACTATCGAGCATAAATACTCCCTCTTGGAGTTAAGAGCAAAAACTTGGCCAGAGCCTCTACTAATAACGGAGAGCATGCGAGATCATAAACAACACATATGTAATAACTTGATAATTAACATAACATGGTATTCTCTATCCATCGGATCCCGACAAACACAACATAGAGTATTACAGATAGATGATCTTGATCATGTTAGGCAGCTCACAAGATCCAACAATGAAGCACAATGAGGAGAAGACAACCATCTAGCTACTGCTATGGACCCATAGTCCAGGGGTGAACTACTCACTCATCACTCCGGAGGCGACCATGGCGGTGTAGAGTCCTCCGGGAGATGAATCCCTCTCCGGCAGGGTGCCGGAGGAGATCTCCAGAATCCCCCGAGATGGGATTGGCGGCGGCGTCTCTGGAAGGTTTTCCGTATCGTGGTTTTTCGCCTCAGGGGTTTCGCGACGGAGGCTTTAAGTAGGCGGAAGGGCAAAGTCAGAGGGCTGACGAGGGGCCCACACCATAGGGCGGCGCGGGCCCCCCTCTGGCCGCGCGGCCCTATGGTGGTGGCGCCTCGTCTCCCCACTTCGTATCCCTTTCGGTCTTCTGGAAGGTTCGTGGCAAAATAGGACCCTGGGTCTTGATTTCGTCCAATTCCGAGAATATTTCGTTACTAGGATTTCTGAAACCAAAAACAGCAGAAAACGAGAATCGGCTCTTCGGCATCTTGTTAATAGGTTAGTTCCATAAAATGCACGAATATGACATAAAGTGTGCATAAAACATGTAGGTATCATCAATAATATGGCATGGATCATAAGAAATTATCGATACGTCGGAGACGTATCAGCATCCCCAAGCTTAGTTCTGCTCGTCCCGAGCGAGGTAAAACAATAACAAAGATAATTTCGAAGTGACATGCCATCATAACCTTGATCATACTATTTGTAAACATATGAAGTGGATGCAGCGATCAAAACAATGGTAATGACATGAGTAAACAAGTGAATCATAAAGCAAAGACTTTTCATGAATAGTACTTCAAGACAAGTATTAATAAGTCTTGCATAAGAGTTAACTCATAAAGCAATAAATCAAAGTAAAGGTATTGAAGCAACACAAAGGAAGATTAAGTTTCAGCGGTTGCTTTCAACTTGTAACATGTATATCTCATGGATAATTGTCAACATAGAGTAATATAACAAGTGCAATATGCAAGTATGTAGGAATCAATGCACAGTTCACACAAGTGTTTGCTTCTTGGGGTGGAGACAGATAGGTGAACTGACTCAACATAAAAGTAAAAAGAATGGTCCTTCAAAGAGGAAAGCATCGATTGCTATATTTGTGCTAGAGCTTTTATTTTGAAAACATGAAACAATTTTGTCAACGGTAGTAATAAAGCATATGAGTTATGTAAATTATATCTTACAAGTTGCAAGTCTCATGCATAGTATACTAATAGTGCCCGCACCTTGTCCTAATTAGCTTGGACTACCGGATCTTTGCAATGCACATGTTTTAACCAAGTGTCACAATGGGGTACCTCCATGCCGCCTGTACAAAGGTCTAAGGAGAAAGCTCGCAATTTGGATTTCTCGCTTTTGATTATTCTCAACTTAGACATCCATACCGGGACAACATGGACAAAAGATAATGGACTCCTCTTTAATGCATAAGCATGTGGCAACAATTATTATTCTCATATGAGATTGAGGATATGTGTCCAAAACTAAAACTTCCACCATGAATCATGGCTTTAGTTAGCGGCCCAATGTTCTTCTCTAATAATATGCATGCTCCAACCATTAAGGTGGTAGATCTCTCTTACTTCAGACAAGACGGACATGCATAGCAACTCACATGATATTCAACAAAGAATAGTTGATGGCGTCCCCGAAAACATGGTTATCGCACAACAAGCAACTTAATAAGAGATAAAGTGCATAAGTACATATTCAATACCACAATAGTTTTTAAGCTATTTGTCCCATGAGCTATATATTGTAAAGGTGAATGATGGAATTTTAAAGGTAGCACTCAACCAATTTACTTTGGAATGGCGGATAAATACCATGTAGTAGGTAGGTATGGTGGACACAAATGGCATAGTGGTTGGCTCAAGGATTTTGGATGCATGAGAAGTATTCCCTCTCGATACAAGGTTTAGGCTAGCAAGGTTATTTGAAACAAACACAAGGATGAATGGTGCAGCAAAACTCACATAAAAGACATATTGTAAACATTATAAGACTCTACACCGTCTTCCTTGTTGTTCAAAACTCAATACTAGATATTATCTAGACTCTAGAGAAACCAAATATGCAAACCAAATTAGCAAGCTCTAAGTGTTTCTTCATTAATAGGTGCAAAGTATATGATGCAAGAGCTTAAACATGAGCACAACAATTGCCAAGTATCAAATTATCCAAGACATTTTAGAATTACTACATGTAGCATTTTCCAATTCCAACCATATAACAATTTAACGAAGAAGAAACTTCGCCATGAATACTATGAGTAGAGCCTAAGGACATACTTGTCCATATGCTACAACGGAGCGTGTCTCTCTCCCACAAAGTGAATGCTAGGATCCATTTTATTCAAACAAAACAAAAACAAAAACAAACCGACGCTCCAAGCAAAGTGCATAAGATGTGACGGAATAAAAATATAGTTTCGGGGAGGAACCCGATAATGTTGTCGATGAAGAAGGGGATGCCTTGGGCATCCCCAAGCTTAGACGCTTGAGTCTTCTTAGAATATGCAGGGGTGAACCACCGGGGCATCCCCAAGCTTAGAGCTTTCACTCTCCTTGATCATATTGCATCATACTCCTCTCTTGATCCTTGAAAACTTCCTCCACACCAAACTCGAAACAACACATTAGAGGGTTAGTGCACAATAAAAATTAACATGTTCAGAGGTGACACAATCATTATTAACACTTCTGGACATTGCATAAAGCTACTGGACATTAATGGATCAAAGAAATTCATCCAACATAGCAAAAGAGGCAATGCGAAATAAAAGGCAGAATCTGTCAAAACAGAACAGTCCGTAAAGATGGATTTTATTAGGGCACCAGACTTGCTCAAATGAAAATGCCCAATTGAATGAAAGTTGCGTACATATCTGAGGATCATGCACGTAAATTGGCTTAATTTTCTGAGCTACCTACAGGGAGGTAGACCCAGATTCGTGACAGCAAAGAAATCTGGAACTGCGCAGTAATCCAAATCTAGTACTTACTTTACTATCAAAGACTTTACTTGGCACAACAAAACTCAAAACTAAGATAAGGAGAGGTTGCTACAGTAGTAAACAACTTCCAAGACTCAAATATAAAACAAAAATACTGTAGTAAAAACATGGGTTGTCTCCCATAAGCGCTTTTCTTTAACGCCTTTCAGCTAGGCGCGGAAAGTGTATATCAAGTAACATCAAGAGACGAAGCATCAACATCATAATTTGTTCTAACAATAGAATCATAAGGTAACTTCATTCTCTTTCTAGGGGAGTGTTCCATACCTTTCTTGAGAGGAAATTGATATTTAATATTACCTTCCTTCATATCAATAGTAGCACCAACGGTTCGAAGAAAAGGTCTTCCCAATATAATGGGGCAAGATGCATTGTATTCAATATCCAAGACAACAAAATCATCGGGGACAAGGTTATTGTTAACCATAATATGAACATTATCAACTCTCCCCAAAGGTTTCTTTTTAGCATTATCGCCGAGATTAACATCCAGATAACAGTTTTTCAATGGTGGCAAGTCAAGCATATCATAGACTTTTTTAGGCATAACGGAAATACTTGCACCAAGATCACATAAAGCATTACAATCAAAATCTTTTACTCTCATTTTAATGATGGGCTCCCAACCATCCTCTAGCTTTCTAGGAATAGAAGTTTCAAGTTTTAGTTTCTCTTCTCTAGCTTTTATGAGAGCATTTGTAATATGTTTTGTGAAAGCCAAGTTTACGAGCGCTAGCATTGGGACTCTTAGCAAGTTTTTGTAAGAACTTTATAACTTCAGAGATGTGGCAATCATCAAAATCTAAATCATTACAATCTAAAGCAATGGGATTATCATCCCCAAGGTTGGAAAAAATTTCAGCGGTTTTATCACGAGCGGTTTCAAGCAGCTTTTAGCAGTTTCAGGTAATTTTGCGCGCTTTGCACTAGGAGTAGAAGCATTGCCAACACCAATTATTTTACCATTAATAGTAGGAGGTGCAGCAACATGTGAATCATTAGCATTGCTAGTGGTGGTAATAGTCCAAACTTTAGCTACATTTTTCTCTTTAGCTAGTTTTTCATTTTCTTCTCTATCCCACCTAGCACGCAGTTCAGCCATTAATCTTATATTCTCATTAATTCTAACTTGGATGGCACTTGCTGTAGTAACAATTTTATTTTCAATATCCTCAGGTTTAGCAGCCATTTTATTAATTAAAGAAGATTGTGATGCAGACATGTATGAGATTCGGGTTTCAGCATTTGCAAGTTTAGTTTGCAACCCAGAAATCTCCATATTCATATTTTCAAGTTGATTTCCTATATTCTTCAACAAGGTAGATTGTTCATTCATGGTTTTAGTAAACAATTTATTTTGCTCATATTGTGATTGCATAAAGCTCTTGGTGGATCTTTCAATTTCTAACATCTTTTCCTCATTAGGTGAAACATATCTACTATAAGAATTACCATTAGCAGGATATGGTCTAGAATTTTGAGCAACCAATGAAGCTAACGGAACATTATTAGGATCAACATTAGTCCTACCATTCACAAGCATAGATATAATAGCATCAATCTTATCACTCAAGGAAGAGGATTCTTCAACAGAATTTACCTTCTTACCTTGTGGAGCTCTTTCCGTGTGCCATTCGAGTAATTAACCATCATATTATCAAGGAGCTTTGTTGCTTCACCAAGAGTGATGGACATAAAGGTACCTCCAGCAGCTGAATCCAATAAATTCCGCGAAGAAAAAATTAGTCCCGCATAGAAGGTTTGGATGATCATCCAAGTAGTCGATCCATGGGTTGGGCAACTTTTAACCAAAGATTTCATTCTTTTCCAAGCTTGAGCAACATGTTCATTATCCAATTGTTTAAAATTCATTATGCTACTCCTCAAAGATATAATTTTAGCAGGGGGATAATATCTACCAATAAAAGCATCCTTGCATTTAGTCCATGAATCAATACTATTCTTAGGCAGAGATAGCAACCAATCTTTAGCTCTTCCTCTTAATGAGAAAGGAAACAATTTTAATTTTATAATGTCACCATCTACATCTTTATACTTTTGCATTTCACACAATTCAACAAAATTATTGAGATGGGCAGCAGACATCATCGGAACTAACACTGTAAAATTGCTCTCTCATAACAAGATTTAGTAAAGCGGGTTTAATTTCAAAGAATTCTGCTGTAGTAGCAGAGTGGAGCAATAGGTGTGCATAAGAAATCATTATTATTCGTGCTAGTGAAGTCACACAACTTAGTATTTTCAGGGGTAGCCATTTTAGCAGTAGTAAATAAAGCAAACTAGATAAAGTAAATGCAAGTAAACTAAATTTTTTGTGTTTTTGATATAGAGTGCAAGACAGTAAATAAGGTAAAGCTAGTGATACGTCTCCAACGTATCGATAATTTCTTATGTTCTATGCCATATTATTGATGATACCTACATGTTTTATGCACACTTTATGTCATATTCGTGCATTTTCTTGAACTAACCTATTAACAAGATGCCGAAGTGTCGATTCTTGTTTTCTGCTGTTTTTGGTTTTCGAAATCCTAGTAACGAAATATTCTCGGAATTGGACGAAACGAAGACCCAGGGGCCTATTTCGCCACGAACCTTCCAGAAGACCGAAGAGCATACGACGTGGGGCCACGAGGTGGCCAAACCACAGGGCGGCGCGGCCCCCCCTGAGACGCCGCCGCCGCCGATCCCATCTCGGGGGATTCTGGAGATCTCCTCCGGCACCCTGCCGGAGAGGGGATTCATCTCCCGGAGGACTCTACACCGCCATGGTCGCCTCCGGAGTGATGAGTGAGTAGTTCACCCCTGGACTATGGGTCCATAGCGGTAGCTAGATGGTTGTCTTATCCTCATTGTGCTTCATTGTTG
>NC_061512.1:40413263-40431368 GCF_022539505.1 Lolium rigidum
ATTTCATCTGTTACATCAAAACCCCCTGAATACTTGTCCGTGAGCATTTACAGTGAAACCTTCATCGAAACTGCTTGTCAACACCTTCTGCTCCTCGTTGGGATCGACATTCTTACTTATCGAAGATACTACGATACACCCCCTATACTTGTGGGTCATCAGGGAGGCATTCGTCGATGATCTTCTCCAGGAACGAGGGGGAAGAGGAACATTCCCCAAGGTCACGACCTGTGTGGGAATAAAACCAAGTCTTCCAAGGTAGAGGGTTAGGCTGGTGTAGTTTATAGATAAAATTGAGCAACAAGCACCTGTTTTCCCAGTGGAGATCTTTGATGCCAAAACCTCCCTCCTGCTTAGACAACAAAATTTTATCCCAAAGTAATTAGACAACGAGCACCGGAACAAGAATCCTTTACGGTCCAGAAAAAAGCGCGACGCCTTTTATCAATACTTTCGATAACATCATGAGGTAGCAAATACGAGCACATGTAGTAGGTTGCGAGATTGTTTAGCACTCCATTACACAAGACTAGCCTACCCAAGAAGAGAAAGGATGTGCGCGCCAGCCTGAGAGACGACGATCGAAGGAAAGAACGAGGGGAGCGAAAGCAGAGGCATGGAGTTTCGTTGGGGATAGGGGCAAGCCGAGATAGGGCTGGGGGAAGGAGGAGATGGGGCAGCCAAGCGAGGTTGCTATCACCATAGCTTCGTCCGACAAAACCTGCATCGTGATGAAGCAGGATTTATGGAAGTTGATAGCGAGGCCATTCAAAGCGGCAAAGTTGTCAAGGACCTTTTTGAGGCATGTTGCAGCCGCTAGGGAGGCTTTGCAGAGAATCAGGGTGTCATCCGTATATTGAAGGACGAGGCACGGGATGTCGGTGGAAAGAGGGTGCGCAAGGGAGCCGTCGGCCCAAGCCCGATGGATAAGGCGCTGGAGAACATCAGCAACAATGATGAAAAGGTACGAGGAGAGAGGGTTGCCCTGTCGGAGAACATTGTGGCATCGAATCCAACAGCCCGGGACGCCGTTGAGAAGAACCGCCGTATGTCCGGTGATGAGGATTAACTCCATCCAGCGACACCAACGGTCATCGAACCCTCGAGCTCTTAGAATACCGAGGAGGCTGGACCAGTTAACCGAATCAAAGGCTTTGCGGAAGTCAATTTTGAAGACAAGGGTTGGGGCTTTCCTGGAGTGGCAACACCAAAGGAGATCCGTGGCGTAAACGATGTTTTCCAAGATGCGACGACCCGGGAGGAACCCAGTTTGGTCAGCGTTGACGAGGGCATGCATATTATCTTGGAGCCTCGTGGTGAGGACTTTGATAATCGCCTTCGTGACGCAGTTCTAGAGGGAGATAGGGCGGAATTGCAAAGGATGGATGGCAGATTCAATTGGATTTCAAATTCAAATCTATAAAATATGTAGATAGAATGAAGATTTCGCACTTGCTGACAAGTCGGCCAATAAGTTATGGACGTGGATAGCAAGCGCAGGCGCTGGTTGGCTGGGCTGGGTGCACCCTTGCAAAGGAGGATCTGATCTGATTTGTACTGCATTAATTGCATTTTTTAAAAAAAGCAATAACTTTTAAACGGAGTATCTGAATTGTGATCTGTTTTCATTTCTGGAATCAGTGCGACGAGATCTTTAAAACTATATCACAATTGCATATATTTTGACTCAAAAAATAACAAGTAATTTTGGTGCACGACGAAATAACTTTAGTACACGACAAATCAACTTTAGTACCGAATGAATAAACTAGATTCACAACTGTGGAAGCAACTTCGCAACAACTATAGGAAATTTTAGAACAATGGTAGAAAACTTTACGGTAACTAAAAGCAACTTAGCAACATTTAGAACGACGAAACAACTTCGATGGCCGAAGAAGCAACTTTGGTCCCGATGAAGTAAATTCGTTTCCAAATTTGCTCTGTCGGGCCAAAAATTGTTATCGGGCACCAAACTTGCGCCATCAGACACCAGAATTGCATCGTTAGACATCAGAGTTGCTCCTTTGGGTATCAGAATTATTCCGAGAGCACCAAAGTTATTCTAACAGGACAAAGTATTGTTCCAGGGGCACCAAAGTTGTTCTAACAGGTCAAAGTTGCACTTTAGGCACTAAGGTTGCACCATAAGGCATCAGAATTGTGCCATCAGGCACCAAAATTGCTTTGTCGGACATCAAATTTGCGTTGCCAGGCACCATAATTACACCGTTAGATATTAAAGTTGCTCCTTTGCATATCAGAATTGCTCCAAGGGCACCAAAATTGTTCTGATAGGTCAAAGTTGCACTTTAGGCACCGAAGTTGTGCCATAAGGCATAAGAATTGCGCCATCGGATACCAAAGTTCCTATGTTAGGCACCTAAATTGCGTTGTTAGGCACCAGCATTGCACACAACAAAGTTGCTCCTTTGGGTATCAGAATTGCTCCATGGGGGGCACCAAAATTGTTCTAAGAAGTCAAAGTTGCACTTTAGAGCACCAAAGTTACACCATAAGAAACAAGAATCGTGTCATCGGGCACCAAAATTGCGTTGCCATCACTAGAACATGCAACTGTAGACAACTTTAGAGCTGCAATAGAGAAACTTCACAAAACGATAAACAATTTCAAAACATCAATACTAACTTTGCACAAACTAAACGCAATTTAACCAATGTACAACGTTGGCTAGCCGAATTTCCTAGCCGAATTCACGATAACATTTACAGCAACTTCAAGTACTATGGAATCTCTAACGAATGCGTTTCCCCGGTAAGCCTTTCTTGCAATTCACCCATCAAACATATGCATCAGGATTCAGGAGGCCACGAGAGTCCTGGTCCTTCTTGTCTTCTTTTCTTTCCACAATTTCCATGTCGGCACAGCCTGCCCTCCACCCGCGGCCGCCCCTTGCGCGAGCTCCAGCTCCTCCCTTGGGACGCTGCAGGAGATCCCGAGCTCCGCCCCCTGCGCTTGGCCCGCGCCGCCGCAAGATCATTTCGGCGGACTACTGTAGTCGTCCAGGTCCCGGCAGGAGTTGGGGGATGCCCGGTAATCGCGCTCCGGCGCTCCGTGGTCGCCCCTCCGTCAAAGTCGACCGTCTCCTCGTCCTCATCGCGGGCGCCTTCATGGGCGACCAAGCTGCGATTGGGTGCTATGGGGAGGTTACTGGTGGCTGGGGCGTGCTTCTGTTGATGGGAATCGGAGGGGGAGGCGAGCGCAGGTGGCCGGCGGAGGTGCGGCGAACTGACGAAGGTGCGCCCCCATCCGCTCTGATGCGGAGAGGAAGAAAAGTGGAGTCGAGGTGGAGACGGAGAAACGTGATCTGCGATTTGTTTTTTTAGTCCCACCTCGGAAGCGCAAGACCGTGAGCGCCGGTTTAAAGGTGGAGCCGCTTGATGAGTTGTCGCCGAGCCCAGTAGCGTGGGCTCGTAACCCCAGCTACGGCCCATGGGGGGCACAGTTGGGAGTCGCGACTGAGAGTGGTGTTGCCGGGCCTCCCCCGTCGGCCTGTAACCGTAGGTCATTTGTGATCGGGGCAACCCACTCTCACCCAACTGTTTTGTTTTTTACTCACATGATTTTTTTTTTTTTGCAAATGTGCCAAATCTAAAAGCCGAAAACATCTACTCCCTCCGACTAGAATTAGATGTTCGACACGTAGTTCTCAGGTTTTTTTTCATTTTAACCCTCTGTATTTTGAATCTGGAACCATCGGCTCCAATCGATCATCGTCCAGACTCCCGATCCAGCGCTCGCGCCGGCGGGCCGGCGGCCTCCCACGCTTCGCTCCGGGGGCCTCCTCCTGCCCTAGCGCCGCCGGCCTCCCTCGAGCTCGCCTCTCGTCGCCATCCTCCGTCGAGCTCGTCAACCGCCGGTAGCCTCCCTCGAGCTCCTGTCTCGCCGCCGTTCTGCGCTAGCCTCCCCCGTCCATGGGTCCGCCTCAAGGAGGGCGGCGCCGCCGGGGCAGTATCTCCTCCCTCCCTGGCGGCCGCGCCTCGAACCTTCTCCGGCAGGCCACTCCGCCGAGATCACCTCTCGCCAGCAGTCTCCGCTCCCCTCTCGCCGGCAATCTCCGCTCATCTCAAGGTGGCCGGCGCCGCCGGGCAAGCTTTTCCTCCAAACCTGCAGCCGTCCCTGCAGCCTGCACCCTGCAGCCTTCTCCCGCCGGCCTCCTTCTGGACGAGAAGGCCTGGACACAAGGTCGATCGCTGTCGCCTCCCCTGCCGGATCCGTCCCTTGCCATTGTTCCAGTTGATGAAGCAACACCCTGGACGCATCCTGGATTCTGCAACACCCTGCAATGTCTCGATTTGGTAGGTCCTCCAATCTGCATCACATGTTGATTTGGAGTAGCACATGAGTATACTGTAAACTGGATGGTTTAAGGCAATTTTGAAGTGCAGTTCTCTGAAACAATGTTCAAAAAGTTGAACATAATCATCCCTAGTTAGTCTTGTAGACTGCAGCTGGAGTATGAGACATGGCAAAGGCGTGTACCATAATTATGAGACATTAATAAAAATTCCAGAGACTTGCAGAAAAATAACATTGCAGTACCTTTCCTCAAGATGGCAATCTCTGAATAAAATTGACAAAACTATGCAATTAGTTCATCTCAGGGCCTTCGGCGAGCTTCAAAGAGACCAAACTGTACCCACATCTTCATTTCAAACTCGGAGCTGGCCTTCTTATCACTGTGTACGTGTTGAGCTTAGAGTAACCACCAAATATCATCGGTCTATGAAGTGATGGAAATCATGATTGACTTGATCAATAACAGAATGACCATGGCAAGATACTCTACATTTGGGGCTGTAAAGAAACAAGATTGAGGAACTTCGGAAACATATCAGCTGCTACTTTTTCGCCAACATTGAGGAACTTCGGATTCACACCATGAACGTTGCCAATAATGGACCTGGGAAGAACCTGAGTTGCTCCCGACAGATGTAAAACCTAAAGGCACCATTCTTAGCTACACTATGGCGACCTGAACTTTAAAACAAAAGCTGACCTAAACAAAATGTACCTTGTGGCAGTATGCCCTTGTCACCCAATTGTTGATATGTTTAACAAGGAAAGCTTGAAGGGCACCATTCTTCTCTCTCTTGATATACTCTAGGTAATTTGTATGAACTACGCCAATGACATGATTGAACTTATCTGTCCAGCGCTTCCCATGATGATACCAGTTAAGATGCTCTGGTTCTTCTAAAATTGCTATATCAGCTTCTTTGGAGGAAATAAACTGTGAGGTATCCCCTATAGGAATAATGCTGCGCCGTTCTTCTGAGAAGTGTGGAAGATAACGAACAATGAAAATCTTTTGGATGAAACAGAGAATAAAGTATGAACTGGAGACTTAAACCTTGGGATGATACATGTTGGATGTTTACCTTGCTAGGATTTACAAAGCCAGGGTGAGCGGCGCGGTGGCCGGCGCGGCGCGGCCCAGCGAGGGCGCGGGCTCGGCGCGGGCGAGGCGGGTCGGCGCGGGCGAGGCTCAGCGCGGGCGATGCTCGCCGCGGGCGACGCCACATACGGGAAGCGACGGAGAAGAAAGAGGAGCGAGACCTTTGTCAGGAGAAGTGGGAGGGGTTTTTTGCAAAAAAAACACGACCGACAAGTAAATCTAGTCGGAGGGAGTATAACTGAAATTAATTACTCTAAAGCAATCTTTAAAGCCAACTGTGTAGAAGCCCTGTGATTCGCCTCAACACCACCCAAGTTCCTGCCATGTTCACGTAGTGGACACCGCCGACTATGTCCATAGTAGATCATGGGAACTCTTTGTGCTGCACATATCACTTTTTTTATATAAAAGGACGCGTTATTACTAAAATACATTAAGCATTGCATCCAGCGTCCGCATAACTAGGATACACACTGCCACCTACATCCGATCACCGAAAAGTAAAAAATTAAAAAAAGGAACATAACAAGTAGTCCACTAATTGCCTTAACTATTTTGACATGAAGCTTATTTAGCATGGCTATCTTGAGCAAACAAAATATTCACCATCAAAACATTATATAGATGATCACAATCATGTAGGCAGCTGATGTGATACTAATTAGTGAAGAGCATATAGAAAGGTGATACAAGCTACTTCCACAAGCTTGTAGTTCATCTTCATCATGGTGGCAGCCACGGTGATGTTGATGCAGGCGGAAGAGAAACCGGAGGCGGCTCTGGCGGCGCTTCATCTCTCAATCTTCACATAATTTATTTGTTTCGCGTGTTTCTCTGTTGAAGGCCACTCCTTTGCAAACCTGTAGATGGCATCATATATATAGGCGTTTTAGGGCAAAATTCATTGGAGGACGTCCAAACCGAAGCGAAAAGATGCTCGAGGGCCAAGGCGGGTCCCACAATGATGGCCATGGGTGGTCGTGTTGTGCGCCCTCTCCCATGGCCCAGGAGCCTCCTCTTGTCCTCCTTCCCATCTTCGGATAAATCTTGAAATAATGATGTGACAAAAATTTCAGCTCAATTTGATGTCCATAAAGTCCCTGAAACTCAAAATACTGAAAAAAGGGGTTTTCTATACTACAACGTAAAAAACATTAAAAGGAACTTTGTTGCAAATCCCCAGAAATCAATGTATAACAACAAGAAAACCTCACATATACATATCATAAATTTATAATATCAAGTATACCGAAGTTCATGGATACATTTGCCATCTATCACGGACTCACTGTATACCGTGCGTTGCTAGATACACACCTTCACGTGCAGCTGAAGTAGACAACTCACCTTCGAGGAACCGCCTGCGCCGACAATCGAGGTCCCGTTGACCTCCAGATAGGGCATCGCCGCACCAAGGGAAGGCCATGTTCATCGCCGGTGCCGCTAGTTGACTCCCTCTAGAAGCGACGCGGGGTAGATAGGCGGCAGACTCTTCACTCCATAAACATGTGGTCCTGTTTACCGAGTTCAGTTTCGCTTGGGGACAAGCGAAGTCTAAGCTTGGGGGGAGTTGATACGTCCAATTTGCATCACTATTTTATATCATAATTTGCTGTTATTCATTGATATATTTCATATTTGGAGATGATACTTATGTTATTTCATCTATTTTGCATGTTTCATGATTATTGGAGGATCGCGAACCGGAGTCAGGATTCTGCTGGAAAAAGCACCGTCAGAATGCAATATTTCGGAAGATCAACAATTGACGGGAATTATACTGAAAATCCTATTTTTCCAGAAGACGGAGGTAGCCAAAAGGGGGAGCCGAGGAGGGCCGCCATGGGTGTAACAACCCAACTTTTGTGCATTGGTTTAAAATTTTGGAATGCAACTTTTTGGGCCAACAAAAACTTTTTCTGTCTTTAACTCTTGGCATGCATAGTTGATCTTGACATTGTTTGTAGAGTATGTATGTTTGTTGCTTGCGAAAATCTCCACTTGTGTGTAAAACCCTAAAACCCTTTTCACATGTGACTCCTTCCTTCATTACGGTTTATCTTAATAAACCATGCCAAACACCCTAGAGCAAGTAATCACATTTCATGTGATCATGATCTTCCAAGATCATGAATCTCTCAAAATTCCTTCCACCCTTTCTTTTCATCTTTTCTTCCATTGATAATCTGAAAATTTTCTCAGCCTTGTGCTAATGACCTCATCCCATTATCCATCCTTGCATTGACCATTACCACTTGAGGTTGGCTTTGCCTAAACATCTGAAACTTGGTTTATGTTGAGAAATGGTCACATAGACCATGCCCTAGTAAAAAAATGTCTACTCCTTATTTTCTTTTCTCAAAATTCTTTCCCTCATTTTTTTTCTTCCTTACTCTCTTCACCTATGCACTTGGTGAGCCATTTAGGCTTGCAAATTAAAAGTGGCCGGCCATGCTCTCATCCCTTCCCATGTCTCTCACTCTTTTCTATTATCATCACCATTACACCCTCACATGATCTCTCTCTCACATGCATCTCTGATCGACATGCACAATCTTTGACCATTTCTTTTTATTTTTTTTATTTTTTGTCCAATCTTGCTTTGGAAGGAGGAGAACCGGCCATGCCATTTTTTTTTCTCTCTCTCTCTCTTCCCCTATACTAACATAATCACCACCATACCATCACCTGCATCTCTTCATGATCGATCTGCACTAACCCTGGACAAATCCCTTGATCATCTTTGCATGGCCTTTCCATCGTCTGAGTAAGAGAGAAGGAGGCCGGGGCTGGGTGAGCACATGCAGCCGATGTGCATGCCTCCACCCATGCCAGGACAAGCCCTGGAGACATGCACGTCCGACACCACCTCACTGCCCTCCTCCTACCCTACCTAGCTCCCTAGCTCCCTCCCTTGTCCCCTCCATCCTTTGGACACACCCATGGAAATGGCCGGTACACCACACTCGTTTTGTTGCTGCTCACGCTCACGGGGCCAGTGACCACGACGACTCCCTGCACGCCTCTCTCTCGCTCCGTGGCACGCTCTGGACGCTCCCTCGAACCGAACAGCCCCGCAGACCCCCAACCAATGCCGTGCACGCTGCGGTGACCACGGCCACGTCGGCTACCTCACGCCCTCACTCTGGTAGCTCCCGTCGTCATCTCCACTCGCCAACGCACGCCACCACCTCGGAGACGCACGCAGCGACAACCTCAACCCGCCCCGTGAACGCCAACTCCGACGCCAAGTCCTGTCGTTTCGTCGAGCGTCATGCGGGCAGAAGTGACCGCTCCTTCTCCTGGCCACTGAGCTGCGCACCGACGTGGGCTTCGCTCCAAAATCGTGCGCGCACGCCGCTGACACCACGCCACCGCCTCCCGTGCCCAATGGTTGGCCGCCGCTGTTTTCTCGCTGCTCGTGAACCCGGCTCACCGTGGACGCCGGTGGCCCCTTTTTAAGCGCCCCGACCTTCCCCAGCGAGACCCTCTCGCCACCACATTGCCCCTCCTCCACAAGCTCACCTCCAGAGAGGAGAGGAGCACCTCTCCTCCCTACTGCTGGTGCTCGAGCTCGACACCGCACGGGTCCGGTGAAGGTTTCGTCGCCAGACGCCATGCATCGTCTTCCCTCTCTCTTGTTCCCCTTGGGAGCTCCATCCTCCCCTCGTTCTAACCCGCTCCTCTTCTATCTCCAGGGTTGCTCGTAGCCGCCGGGAGAGCAAACAGCGTTTTCCGCCCGCCGCCGTCAACCACCGCCCCGACCCTGCTGTTTTCGTCGCCGCCACCGTCATTCGATAGAGAATCCTCCCCTGCGTCCAACGCACCCGCTCCCGACGCTTTCTGCGACCCACGGCGAGCAGGCGACCGCTCAGACGGAGCTAGGGATTTCCCCGGCCGTCGCTGTCCGGCCGGTGCTGCGGACGCTGCATGCAAGTTCTGGGTCGAAGACGGCACTGCCCCGACCCACCGCGTCCTCCTCGACCACGCCAGACCGGCCCGATCCGCCCCTAGGTGAGCTCTCCGTCCCCGTCTCCGACGTCTGCGCCGGCCGGCGCCGCCCGCTCGGGGCCATCGACGTCGAGCTCTCGACGTGAACCGGTACGCCCGATCTGGGCCACTGGATGTTGATCCCAGGGTTGCATGTGGCCCAAACCGCGCGCATGGCCACAGGCCAGTGGAGCCCGCCTGTGCCCTTTTGAAACCGACGCCTCCCGCGCAGCGCCGGCGGATCTGGGCCAAATCCGGTTGGCCCAGAGACTCGGCCCTCTCCCTCTTCTTTTAATTCGTTGTGTCTAAATCTGCCAGAAACTACTGCCTAGTTTTTAAATCCCCATAAATTCATGAAACGTCCAAAATTGATGATTCAAAATTCTGGAGGCTTGTTAACAAAATCCCTACCGCAGGCAATTGCATGTATGTGATTTTGTGCTGTAAATATGTGCTGTTAAATAAAAACCTAAAAAGTGTCTGATTGTGTATTTTATTTATTGTGTTAGATTTATAAAACCTTTCTGCATGAGGTTAATTTTTTTGTGACGTATATGTAAGTAGCTCTATTTTGGCACTAGCCTCACATGCAGAAGCTTCTTGGATTTTGTTTGGTTAGCAAATTAAAATTGGACCAGAGAGCTCTTCACTTATTTTTAATCTGAAAACTATAAATGTTTTTGACACAAAACCAAGTGATACTGGTAGACATATATATATGGTAATTTTGTGCCAAAGAAAATATTTTTCAGAGTTGTATTTTAATTCTAAGAATTTTTATTACTGAAACATTATACCTTTTCACTATATGATTTTTGTAAAATCACTCACAAATCAGAAAAATGCCAAACCAGTGGGGTTAGCTCACATTTGGTATTAGCTATCAATGGGTATTATTCATTTTGGTTGGTGATGCTCTGATACTGGTGAGCCTAGCTATTTGTTTGCTCTGGTTTCTGTCTTATTTAAATTGTCTAAATTATTTTAAAAACTTATTTGCAAGTTATTCTTGTGCAAGTGTGTTATACATTTTGTTAGCTTTCAGTAGGTATACTGCATGTATTTTTGTGACTCACATAAAGATTTAGACCATTTAAATGGTTCTTAAGTCATTTCTGGAATTGTAAAAATCATATCTTTTGTTTTAAAAATCATAAATTAGTGAAACCACTTTCATTAGCTTGAATTTGTAAACCTTTACATACTGTGATTTTACCAAATTTTTGTGTGCACTATTCTGGAATGGTTTGTTGATTCGGTGTGTGATTGTTTCTTTTTATTTTGCGACGCTAGATTCGAACGCCACCGGAAATAAAGGAGGAGGTGAATTTGGACGATTTGAGGAAGAAGGCCAGGGACACTTTGCTGATCAAGGCAAGCCACCTCTTGATGCATGTCTCATCCTAATCATCTTACTCTTGCATTATCACAGTTTTTGTTAAATTGCATGTCTTTTATTTATTTATGTGAGTGGTTCCGCCACTCGAAGTTTTATTATTCCACCCTTACGGGTGCAGCCCTCGTGATACCTACTGATCCAACACTTGCTAGTGATATGGTGCTTAGCACCATATCATCATTGTCGCCGCTTTTCAAAGAAAAGTCGGACTATAGGTCGGGAGCCCTCTTTAAAAGGTTTGTGAAATTGTTTTCATGAAAGAAGTGTTTCGAAAACCTTGAAATGGGTTAGCCCTGTCTAAGTGTGAGTTTATGAAAAGGAAAAGGTTTTCGGGAAGAAAAGTTGTTGGAGGCAAGTGGAGAAAATTGTTTTCGAAAAACTTTGGTGACTGAGTACCTAACCGGACCTAGCCAGTACAACCACATTACCCTTACGTGGGACGGGGCGTAGCGTAGTAGTTTGTCTCGCCTTAGTTTGAGTCCTGCAAGTGTAGTGGCAGTCCGACCATGGACGCTTCGACCGGGGTTCTTCCCATGAGAAGGGACGCAACCTATTTGCCTGTTTAGGTACGCGGGGTACAACTTATGAGCTCCCATTGAAATATGCCTAAGTGGTTGGATGGCATTCCGGAGGGTCGAGTGTGCTTGGGGACCTTGCTACTCCTGGACAGCCCTCGGACTGCGGTGTTGGGAGGTACAACTCATTCGGCATGTCTTAGGCTAAGGCGAGCAGGCGAAAAACTACGATCGGGTACTTGTCGTGGCATAGGTTGATTATGCAGGGATGATGCCCACACGATGAGTATTCGGATCTTGTGGGTAAAGTGTACAACCTCTGCAGAGTATAAAACTATTCGAATAGCCGTGTCCGCGGTTATGGACATGGGAAAGGCTGTTGCTTGGCATTAAAGGAAAGTTTTGTTTTACAAAAGTGTTTTCCAAAAAGATTTTGGAGATGTACCTGGGAGGTACGGAAAAATACCAGTGGGATCTGGTGGAGATGTACACGGGAGGTACGGTGGAAAGTTGAAAGTGTTTTGGCCACTCCGATGGCCGGAAATGAAAATGGGTTTTCCTTACCTATTAGTCTTCAAATAAACTTGTTTTCAAAAAGGTTTTCAACAAAGGTATATAGATGTCACACTCTTGAGAGGAACTACCTCTCGCTACTTGTCGCCTTAGTTTAGTGCATGTTCCTTGCTACTACCATACTACATATCCTTTATTTCTCTCTAAGGTGGTTTGCGAGTACATTCAAACGTACTCATTGGCATTGTTGTCCTGGCTATTTACTTGGCCAGACTTTTGAAGAGGAGTACCACGAAGAAGAAGAGTACGACGCCGAAGACGCGAACTAGGACGCTCTCCCAGTCAGCCGCCTGTAGGGTAAAGGCCTGACTTGGGTTCCACCGCTGTTTGGAGTCAAGATGTTTCCGCTGCTGTTTGTTTAATTTCGGCTTTGATGGCCGATGTTGTAAGACTTCTGTACTACCTGTAATTCGGTACTGTAATGGATGTTGTAATCTGATATCGGTTCGGTTATGTATTCACGATGGAATGATCTTGGGATCGTGAAATTGTATGCATAACAGGAGTTCTGGACTGGTAAGTCCGGGGCCCCACAGAGCTGGTATCAGAGCCATCCTGACTGTAGGAGACCTTAGTTAGCATGGGCGTTAGTTAGGAAAATACTACTTTGGTAAAACTATTTACTAAACTTATTTTCCTAAATACTAGAAGCTTTCTTCTAGCTTTCTTACCCTTTTCAAAAACTTCTAATTCTCACCCCTCTGATTTCTTGCGACTTTGAAAGTTCTTATTCTACTATCTCATCCTCTTCCAAATCTGTATATTTGGCGATGTTCCCCAACTCAGACATCCGGACTCGAGGTATTGAAGACCTGACAAGCTCAGTTGATTCGGATAGGATACTCTCATATATTAGGTGTCCCTTGGTACGAGTACCACGCGTAATTCACATAGTTGTTTGTAGGTTTCGAAGCGTGTGAGCTTGATTGGTTGTATGTGATTGTTGTGTGATGCTAATTTGTGCCTTCGGCCCCCTGCTATGATATGTTTTCATTTTCACCTACTTTTGCATTGTTTGATTCCGTTTAAAAAAAAAACTTTTGTTTTACCAAACCCTCCCCTTTTAAGTGGCTGCCCATATCCTTGTTTCCCCATTAATATCTGAATCCACCATTCTTCAGGATGGGTGACACCCGTAGAGGAAGCACCAGCGGATCCGACCAAAACCCCCCTCCACCTCCGGACCCAACCATGGCGCAACTTTTGCGCCTTATGATGGAAGACCGTGAGGCAGCCCGTGCGGAGCGCCAAGCTAACCTTGCTACCCTTCAGCACCTAGCTCAGCTTGCTACCGGAAACGCCAACAACAATAATGGCGGGAATGAAAATGAAGGCCCCCGCTCTAAGCTGAAAGATTTCCAAAGCACCAACCCTCCTGTCTTCGCCAAGTGCACTGAACCCCTCGACGCCGATGATTGGATTCGCACCATTGAGAACAACCTGGAGGTTGCCGGAGTCGGCATTGATGAGAAGGTGTTATTCGCCACTCATTACCTTTCTGGTCCTGCACGCGCTTGGTGGGAAAATGTCAAGGCTATTCAACCTGAAGGACACGTCATCAACTGGGAAGAATTCAAGGCCAAGTTCCGCAAGACGCATATCCCCTCTGGACTGATCAAGCTCATGAAGGACAAGTTCATGAACCTGAGGCAAGGAAGTATGTCTGTGGTGGATTACCTAGACAAATTCACCACCCTGTCTAGGTATGCTCCTGAAGATACCAACACCGAAGAGAAGAAGAAGGACCTCTTTCTGAACGGTCTGCATGATGAGCTGCAAAGTATCTTGGTAGCTGTCCCATATCCAGATCTTGAGTCGTTGGTAGATGCCTCTATCATGGTTGAGAGCAAGCGCAAGAATGCATTAGAGAACCGCAAGCGCAAGGCAATGATGCTGCAGGGCAACTCCAGCACTCAGCAACCCCGCAGTCTGCCCCAACCTAGGCCGGCGCCCCATCAGCAGAGGACCTCACGCCCTGCACCACGTCCCAACAGTCTCAACCAAAATCCCAACTACAACCGCCAGAACAACACTGTCCACCAACCCCCCAATGGATGTTACGCCTGCGGACAACCGGATCATTACTCTGACGATTGCCCCAACAAAGTGACTGTTGGACAGCGCCCCAATGCGCCCAAGCCAAATCAGGGACAACCTCGCACTACTTCTGGGAGGAACCAGAACCATATGAAACCATCTAGACCACCTAGAGGACACCTGAACCATGTCAACGCTGAAGATGCTCGGGACGCCCTGGATATTGTTGCAGGTACGTTCCTTGTCAACTCGGTACCCGCAAATGTTCGTTTGATTCCGGAGCCTCACATTCCTTCGTTACCAAGCCTTTTGTGAGAAAAGGAGGTTTAACCCCCACCCCCATGAAGCGACCTATGTTAGTCCAAATCCCTGGATCCACCAGCAAAACCCAAAGTTCATGCAAGGAGGTTCCCATAGAAATTCAAGGAAAGCGTTTTCACGCGGATCTGATCGTATTAGGAGAGCAAGGCTTAGAGGTTATCCTCGGGATGAACTGGATGGTGAAGTATAAGGGTCACATAGATTGTGTTCGCCGAGCTATAACCCTGACTGCTGAGGACGGTGAAGTAGTTGAGCATGTGGCGACAATGCCCTCCTCTAAGGCTTTGTGCAAGAAGAGTGTCGCCGATCCAGCCACCGCATGAAGTACCCATAGCTTGTGAGTATCCTGAAGTTTTTCCCGATGAGCTGCCCGGTATGCCCCCTGATCGGGATATCGAGTTTATCATCGAGCTAGTCCCCGGAACTGCCCCCATCGCTCAGCGACCTTACCGGATGAACCCCCAAGAATTAGTTGAGTTGAAGAAGCAGTTGGATGATATGTTGAGGAAAGGATTGATTCGCCCGAGCGCATCACCCTGGGGATCTCCCGTTATCTTTGTGGATAAACGGGACGGTACCATCCGCCTGTGCGTGGATTACCGAAAACTGAATGATGTCACCATCAAGAACAAATACCCCCTCCCTAAGATTGAAGATCTGTTTGACCAGATGAATGGAGCCCGAGTTTTCTCCAAGATTGATCTCCGAACTGGTTATCATCAACTCAAGGTTCGAGAGTCAGACATTCCCAAGACTGCCTTCACCACGCGGTATGGATTATTTGAATATACCGTGATGTCCTTTGGACTGACCAATGCCCCTGCCTATTTCATGAACCTCATGAACAAGGTGTTCATGAAGTACCTTGACAAGTTCGTTGTGGTGTTCATCGACGATATTCTGATCTACTCCAAGAATGAGGAAGAGCATGCTGAACATCTGCGGATTGTTTTGGGAACTCTCAGAGACCATCAGCTCTATGCAAAGTTTAGTAAATGTGAATTTTGGCTGAAAGAGGTAGGATTCCTAGGTCATGTTATATCTGCCGGAGGAGTGTCTGTCGACCCATCCAAAATTCAGTCCATCATGGAGAAGAAAGCCCCTACCAATCAGACCGAAGTTCGCGCCTTTCTAGGACTGGCAGGTTACTACCGTAAGTTCGTTGAAGGATTCTCTAGCATTGCGAGGCCTTTGACGCAGCTGTTAAAGAAGGACAAGAAGTTCGAGTGGACCGACAAATGTGAGGCCAGTTTCCAGGAGCTCAAGAAGAGACTAGTTACAGCCCCCGTCTTGACCATGCCTGATATCACCAAGGATTTTGATGTGTACTGCGATGCATCAAAACTTGGTCTGGGAAGTGTGCTAATGCAAGAAGGCAAAGTGATAGCTTATTTGTCAAGACAACTTCGACCGCACGAGATGAACTATCCTACCCATGACTTAGAGCTTGCTGCTGTAGTTCACGCCCTAAAGACCTGGCGCCACTATCTAGTGGGAAATCGATGTGAAATCTACACCGACCACAAGAGTCTGAAGTACATCTTCACTCAACGGGAGCTGAACATGAGGCAGAGCAGATGGATGGAACTTATCAAGGATTACGACCTCAGCATTCATTATCACCCAGGCAAAGCCAATGTCGTAGCTGATGCCCTTAGTCGAGAGCCCTGTTCGTTGAACGCCCTGATCAAAATTGCTCAACCCAAGTTGTATGAAGAACTAGCGGAGTTCGGACTCGAGTTGGTTAGCCATGGTTTCCTGGCAAATCTTGAGCTGAAGCCTACTTTGTTTGATCAAATCAAGGAAGCACAAGTGGGTCATGAAAGTATTGAAGGAATCAAGCGTAGGATGGATAGAGAGGAAGTTCCTGGTTTCACAATTGATGCCAAAGGAGTTTTGTGGTACAACGGACGTCTCTGTGTACCTAATGTTGAAGACCTGAAGCAACTCATCATGAAGGAAGCCCACGACACCCCCTACTCAATCCACCCCGGAGGAACCAAGATGTACCAAGACCTGAAGAAACAATTCTGGTGGCACGGTATGAAGCGAGAGATAGCCTTTTTCATTGCTTGCTGCGACGTGTGCCAGAAAGTGAAGGCTGAACATCAGCGACCAGCTGGACTACTCCAACCCCTCAAAGTCCCCGAATGGAAATGGGAAGAAGTTGGAATGGATTTCATTACTGGACTTCCTAAATCTCAACGCGGTCACGACTCCATCTGGGTTATTGTCGATCGGCTTACCAAGGTTGCACATTTCATCCCCGTCAAAGTCAGTTACCACGGAACCAAGTTGGCTGATCTCTACATGTCCCGAATAGTGAGTCTTCATGGAGTTCCTAAGAGAATAATTTCCGATCGTGGCACGCAATTTACGTCGAGATTTTGGAAGAGCTTTCATGAAACCTTAGGAACCAATTTATCTTTTAGCACTGCCTATCACCCGCAGACCGGTGGCCAAACAGAAAGAGTAAACCAGATTCTTGAAGATATGCTTCGTGCTTGTGTCCTCGCTTACGGAGCAAAATGGGAAGACTGTCTACCCTTCGCGGAATTCTCTTACAACAATAGCTATCAAGCCAGTCTGCAGATGGCCCCCTTTGAAGCCCTATATGGTCGTCGTTGTAGAACCCCTCTCAACTGGTCCGAGACCGGAGATAGTCAAGTTTTTGGACCTGACCATCTTCGTGAAGCTGAAGAACAAGTCCAACTGATCCGTGATCGCCTCAAGGCCGCTCAATCCCGCCAGAAGAGTTATGCTGATTCCAAGCGTCGCGAGTTGACCTTCAAAGTTGGAGATCATGCCTATCTTCGCGTCACTCCACTTAAGGGAATGCAGAGATTTCACGTCAAAGGGAAGCTTGCCCCCAGATATATTGGGCCCTTCAAGTTTCTCGCTCGTCGAGGTGAAGTATCATATCAACTGGAACTGCCTGCTGAGTTAGCGGATTTCCACGATGTGTTCCATATCTCTCTACTTCGACGATGCCTTCAAGTGCCCGACAAGCCTGAGACATTCAAGAACATCGATTACCGCACCCTCGACCTCAACACCGACTTAACCTACCGAGAAGTACCCCTTCGAATTCTGGAGGAAGCTGTTCGTCTCACCCGAAGAAGGAAGATTAAATTTTGTAAGGTCCAGTGGACTAATCACTCCGAGGAGGAAGCCACTTGGGAACGAGAAGATCAACTTCGGAAGGATTTCCCTGCACTCTTCAGTTCTTAGCCACCGAATCTCGAGGACGAGATTCATTTTAAGGGGGGAAGGTTTGTAACAACCCAACTTTTGTGCATTGGTTTAAAATTTTGGAATGCAACTTTTTGGGCCAACAAAAACTTTTTCTGTCTTTAACTCTTGGCATGCATAGTTGATCTTGACATTGTTTGTAGAGTATGTATGTTTGTTGCTTGCGAAAATCTCCACTTGTGTGTAAAACCCTAAAACCCTTTTCACATGTGACTCCTTCCTTCATTCTGGTTTATCTTAATAAACCATGCCAAACACCCTAGAGCAAGTAATCACATTTCATGTGATCATGATCTTCCAAGATCATGAATCTCTCAAAATTCCTTCCACCCTTTCTTTTCATCTTTTCTTCCATTGATAATCTGAAAATTTTCTCAGCCTTGTGCTAATGACCTCATCCCATTATCCATCCTTGCATTGACCATTACCACTTGAGGTTGGCTTTGCCTAAACATCTGAAACTTGGTTTATGTTGAGAAATGGTCACATAGACCATGCCCTAGTAAAAAAAATGTCTACTCCTTATTTTCTTTTCTCAAAATTCTTTCCCTCATTTTTTTTCTTCCTTACTCTCTTCACCTATGCACTTGGTGAGCCA
>NC_061512.1:40431468-40460653 GCF_022539505.1 Lolium rigidum
ATTTAGGCTTGCAAATTAAAAGTGGCCGGCCATGCTCTCATCCCTTCCCATGTCTCTCACTCTTTTCTATTATCATCACCATTACACCCTCACATGATCTCTCTCTCACATGCATCTCTGATCGACATGCACAATCTTTGACCATTTCTTTTTATTTTTTTTATTTTTTGTCCAATCTTGCTTTGGAAGGAGGAGAACCGGCCATGCCATTTTTTTTTTCTCTCTCTCTCTTCCCCTATACTAACATAATCACCACCATACCATCACTCGCATCTCTTCATGATCGATCCGCACTAACCCCGGACAAATCCCTTGATCATCTTTGCATGGCCTTTCCATCGTCTGAGTAAGAGAGAAGGAGGCCGGGGCTGGGTGAGCACATGCAGCCGATGTGCATGCCTCCACCCATGCCAGGACAAGCCCTGGAGACATGCACGTCCGACACCACCTCACTGCCCTCCTCCTACCCTACCTAGCTCCCTAGCTCCCTCCCTTGTCCCCTCCATCCTTTGGACACACCCATGGAAATGGCCGGTACACCACACTCGTTTTGTTGCTGCTCACGCTCACGGGGCCAGTGACCACGACGACTCCCTGCACGCCTCTCTCTCGCTCCGTGGCACGCTCTGGACGCTCCCTCGAACCGAACAGCCCCGCAGACCCCCAACCAATGCCGTGCACGCTGCGGTGACCACGGCCACGTCGGCTACCTCACGCCCTCACTGCGGTAGCTCCCGTCGTCATCTCCACTCGCCAACGCACGCCACCACCTCGGAGACGCACGCAGCGACAACCTCAACCCGCCCGTGAACGCCAACTCCGACGCCAAGTCCTGTCGTTTCGTCGAGCGTCATGCGGGCAGAAGTGACCGCTCCTTCTCCTGGCCACTGAGCTGCGCACCGACGTGGGCTTCGCTCCAAAATCGTGCGCGCACGCCGCTGACACCACGCCACCGCCTCCCGTGCCCAATGGTTGGCCGCCGCTGTTTTTCTCGCTGCTCGTGAACCCGGCTCACCGTGGACGCCGGTGGCTCCTTTTTAAGCGCCCCGACCTTCCCCAGCGAGACCCTCTCGCCACCACATTGCCCCTCCTCCACAAGCTCACCTCCAGAGAGGAGAGGAGCACCTCTCCTCCCTACCGCCGGGTGCTCGAGCTCGACACCGCACGGGTCCGGTGAAGGTTTCGTCGCCGGACGCCATGCATCGTCTTCCCTCTCTCTTGTTCCCCTTGGGAGCTCCATCCTCCCCTCGTTCTAACCCGCTCCTCTTCTATCTCCAGGGGTTGCTCGTAGCCGCCGGGAGAGCAAACGGCGTTTCCGCCCGCCGCCGTCAACCACCGCCCGACCCCTGCTTGTTTTCGTCGCCGCCACCGTCATTCGATAGAGAATCCTCCCCTGCGTCCAACGCACCCGCTCCCGACGCTCTGCGACCCACGGCGAGCGAGCGACCGCTCGGACGGAGCTAGGGATTTCCCGGCCGTCGCTGTCCGGCCGGTGCTGCGGACGCTGCATGCAAGTTCTGGGTCGAAGACGACACTGCCCCGACCCACCGCGTCCTCCTCGACCACGCCAGACCGGCCCGATCCGCCCCTAGGTGAGCTCTCCGTCCCCGTCTCCGACGTCTGCGCCGCTGGCGCCGCCCGCTCGGGGCCATCGACGTCGAGCTCTCGACGTGAACCGGTACGCCCGATCTGGGCCACTGGATGTTGATCCCAGGGTTGCATGTGGCCCAAACCGCGCGCATGGCCACAGGCCAGTGGAGCCCGCCTGTGCCCTTTTGAAACCGACGCCTCCCGCGCAGCGCCGGCGGATCTGGGCCAAATCCGGTTGGCCCAGAGACTCGGCCCTCTCCCCTCTTCTTTTAATTGCTGTGTCTAAATCTGCCAGAAACTACTGCCTAGTTTTTAAATCCCCATAAATTCATGAAACGTCCAAAATTGATGATTCAAAATTCTGGAGGCTTGTTAACAAAATCCCTACCGCAGGCAATTGCATGTATGTGATTTTGTGCTGTAAATATGTGCTGTTAAATAAAAACCTAAAAAGTGTCTGATTGTGTATTTTATTTATTGTGTTAGATTTATAAAACCTTTCTGCATGAGGTTAATTTTTTTGTGACGTATATGTAAGTAGCTCTATTTTGGCACTAGCCTCACATGCAGAAGCTTCTTGGATTTTGTTTGGTTAGCAAATTAAAATTGGACCAGAGAGCTCTTCACTTATTTTTAATCTGAAAACTATAAATGTTTTTGACACAAAACCAAGTGATACTGGTAGACATATATATATGGTAATTTTGTGCCAAAGAAAATATTTTTCAGAGTTGTATTTTAATTCTAAGAATTTTTATTACTGAAACATTATACCTTTTCACTATATGATTTTTGTAAAATCACTCACAAATCAGAAAAATGCCAAACCAGTGGGGTTAGCTCACATTTGGTATTAGCTATCAATGGGTATTATTCATTTTGGTTGGTGATGCTCGATATCTGGTGAGCCTAGCTATTTGTTTGCTCTGGTTTCGTCTTATTTAAATTGTCTAAATTATTTTAAAAACTTATTTGCAAGTTATTCTTGTGCAAGTGTGTTATACATTTTGTTAGCTTTCAAGTAGGTATACTTGCATGTATTTTTGTGACTCACATAAAGATTTAGACCATTTAAATGGTTCTTAAGTCATTTCTGGAATTGTAAAAATCATATCTTTTGTTTTAAAAATCATAAATTAGTGAAACCACTTTCATTAGCTTGAATTTGTAAACCTTTACATACTGTGATTTTACCAAATTTTTGTGTGCACTATTCTGGAATGGTTTGTTGATTCGGTGTGTGATTGTTTCTTTTTATTTTGCGACGCTAGATTCGAACGCCACCGGAAATAAAGGAGGAGGTGAATTTGGACGATTTGAGGAAGAAGGCCAGGGACACTTTGCTGATCAAGGCAAGCCACCTCTTGATGCATGTCTCATCCTAATCATCTTACTCTTGCATTATCACAGTTTTTGTTAAATTGCATGTCTTTTATTTATTTATGTGAGTGGTTCCGCCACTCGAAGTTTTATTATTCCACCCTTACGGGTGCAGCCCTCGTGATACCTACTGATCCAACACTTGCTAGTGATATGGTGCTTAGCACCATATCATCATTGTCGCCGCTTTTCAAAGAAAAGTCGGACTATAGGTCGGGAGCCCTCTTTAAAAAGGTTTGTGAAATTGTTTTCATGAAAGAAGTGTTTCGAAAACCTTGAAATGGGTTAGCCCTGTCTAAGTGTGAGTTTATGAAAAGGAAAAGGTTTTCGGGAAGAAAAGTTGTTGGAGGCAAGTGGAGAAAATTGTTTTCGAAAAACTTTGGTGACTGAGTACCTAACCGGACCTAGCCAGTACAACCACATTACCCTTACGTGGGACGGGCGTAGCGTAGTAGTTTGTCTCGCCTTAGTTTGAGTCCTGCAAGTGTAGTGGCAGTCCGACCATGGACGCTTCGACCGGGGTTCTTCCCATGAGAAGGGACGCAACCTATTTGCTCGTTTAGGTACGCGGGGTACAACTTATGAGCTCCCATTGAAATATGCCTAAGTGGTTGGATGGCATTCGGAGGGTCGAGTGTCTTCGGGGACCTTGCTACTCCTGGACAGCCCTCGGACTCGCGGTGTTGGGAGGTACAACTCATTCGGCATGTCTTAGGCTAAGGCGAGCAGGCGAAAAACTACGATCGGGTACTTGTCGTGGCATAGGTTGATTATGCAGGGATGATGCCCACACGATGAGTATTCGGATCTTGTGGGTAAAGTGTACAACCTCTCGCGAGTATAAAACTATTCGAATAGCCGTGTCCGCGGTTATGGACATGGGAAAGGCTGTTGCTTGGCATTAAAGGAAAGTTTTGTTTTACAAAAGTGTTTTCCAAAAATATTTTGGAGATGTACCTGGGAGGTACGGAAAAATACCAGTGGGACTGGTGGAGATGTACCTGGGAGGTACGGTGGAAAGTTGAAAGTGTTTTGGCCACTCCGATGGCCGGAAATGAAAATGGGTTTTCCTTACCTATTAGTCTTCAAATAAACTTGTTTTCAAAAAGGTTTTCAACAAAGGTATATAGATGTCACATTCTCGAGAGGAACTACCTCTCGCTCCTTGTCGCCCTAGTTTAGTGCATGTTCCTTGCTACTGCCATATTGCATATCCTTTATTTCTCTCTAAGGTGGTTTGCGAGTACATTCAAACGTACTCATTGGCATTGCTGTCCTGGCTATTTACTTGGCCAGACTTTTGAAGAGGAGTACCACGAAGAAGAAGAGTACGACGCCGAAGACGCGAACTAGGACGCCCTCCCAGTCAGCCGCCTGTAGGGTAAAGGCCTGACTTGGGTTCCACCGCTGTTTGGAGTCAAGATGTTTCCGCTGCTGTTTGTTTAATTTCGGCTTTGATGGCCGATGTTGTAAGACTTCCGTACTACCTGTAATTCGGTACTGTAATGGATGTTGTAATCTGATATCGGTTCGGTTATGTATTCACGATGGAATGATCTTGGGATCGTGAAATTGTATGCATAACAGGAGTTCTGGACTGGTAAGTCCGGGGCCCCACAATGGGCCCCCCTCATAGGCCGGCGCGGGCCCTGCCCTGGCCACGCCGCCCTGTGAGGAGGGGGCCCACAGCCCCCTCTCGCCTCCTTTTCTTCGCGCACGCCTTCGTCCCGAAAACCTAAGCTCCAGGGGTACGTCGCGAAGAGTCACGGCCCGCCTCGCGGGGCGGAGAACACCCGAGAGAAAAGAGCTCTCCGGCAGGCTGAGATCCGCCGGGGAAATTCCCTCCCGGAGGGGGAAATCGGCGCCATCGTCACCGTCATCGAGCTGGACATCATCTCCATCACCATCACCATCATCTTCATCATCGTCACCGCCATCTCCACCGCTGCACCTCGTCACCGCTGTAACAATTTGGGTTTGATCTTGATTGTTTGATAGGGGAAACTCTCCCGGTGTTGATTTCTACTTGTTATTGATGCTATTGAGTGAAACCGTTGAACCAAGGTTTATGTTCAGATTGTTATTCATCATCATATCACCTCCGATCATGGTCCATATGATGTCTCGTGAGTAGTTCGTTTAGTTCTTGAGGACATGGGTGAAGTCTAAATGTTAGTAGTGAAGTATGGTTGAGTAATATTCAATGTTATGATATTTAAGTTGTGGTGTTATTCTTCTAGTGGTGTCGTGTGAACGTCGACTACACGACACTTCACCTTTATGGGCCTAGGGGAATGCATCTTGTATTCGTTTGCCAATTGCGGGGTTGCCGGAGTGACGAAACCCGAGCCCCCGTTGGTATATCGATGCGGGAGGGATAAGCAGGGATCTCGGAGTTTAAGGTTGTGGTTAGATTTATCTTAATTACTTTCTTGTAGTTGCGGATGCTTGCAAGGGGTATAATCACAAGTATGTATTAGTCCTAGGAAGGGCGGTACATTAGCATAGGTTCACCCACACAACACTTATCAAAACAATGAAGATTAATTAGTCGTATGTAGCAAAAGCACTAGACTAAAATCCCGTGTGTCCTTGAGAACGTTTGGTCATTATAAGTAAACAAACCGGCTTGTCCTTTGTGCTAAAAAGGATTGGGCCACTCGCTGCAATTATTACTCTCGCACTTTACTTACTCGTACTATATTCATCTGTTACATCAAAACCCGCTGAATACTTGTCTGTGAGCATTTACAGTGAATCCTTCATCGAAACCGCTTGTCAACACCTTCGCTCCTCGTTGGGATCGACATTCTTACTTATCGAAGATACTACGATACACCCCCTATACTTGTGGGTCATCAAGACTATTTTTCCGGCGCCGTTGCTCGGGGAGTGAAGCACTATTGGTAAGTGGAATTGGTAAGGGAAATTTCTACTGTTTGTGCCGATTTTATTTCTGCCTGCTGCTATAATTTATTATGGAGAGATCTTCTCTTGAGTGTTTATTTGGGAAATCTACTACTACTGCAAAGGTAGTGGATGAGGCGCCAGGTAAGGAAGAAATACCATACAAAATACCTATAAAAATTATTGAACGTGTAGTGGATAACCGTTATACAGGGGATGGAACTGTCCACCCTGGAGAAAGAATCGTGTCATCGGGCACCAAAACTGTGTTGCCATCACTAGAATTGCACCACAAACCCCGAAGTTGCTCTTTTGGACATTAGAATTGTTCCGATAGGCACCAACGTTGTTCTGGCAGATCAAAGCTGCAAGCAACTTCATTGTAGCGGTAAGAAACTTCGTATCAATAACATGCAACTATAGACATCTTTAGAGCTGCAATAGGGAACTTGACAAAACGATTTCAAACCATCAATACATAACTTTGCACAAACTAAATGCAATTTAACCAATGCACAACATGGGTAGCCGAATTTCCTAGCCGAATTCACGATAACTTTTACAGCAACTTTGACAACAACAAGGACTATGGAATCTCTAACGAATGCGTTTCTCCGGTAAGCCTTTCTTGCAATTCACACATCAAACGTATGCATCAGGATTCAGGAGGCCACGAGAGTCCTGGTCCTTGTTGTCTTCTTTTCTTTCCACGTCGCCGCTAGAGCTCCGCCCCCTGCGCTTGGCCCGCGCCGCCGCAAGATCATTTCTGCGGACTACTGGTAGTCGTCCAGGTCCCGGCAGGAGTTGGGGGAAGCCCGGTAATCGCGCTCCGGCGCTCCGTGGTCGCCCCTCCGTCAAAGTCGACCGTCTCCTCGTCCTCATCGCGGGCGCCTTCATGGGCGACCAAGCTGCGATTGGGTGCTATGGGGAGGTTACTGGTGGCTGGGGCGTGCTTCTGTTGATGGGAATCGGAGGGGGAGGCGAGCGCAGGTGGCCGGCGGAGGTGCGCCGAACTGACGAAGGTGCGCCCCCATCCGCTCTGATGCGGAGAGGAAAAGTCGAGTCGCGGTGGAGACGGAGAAACGTGATCTGCGATTTGTCCCGCACAGTTTTTTAGCGTGCGTTTGGTTGGTGACTTGAGAGGGATGGGATGGATCATCCAGATTTTTTGGGATGGGATGGTCTATATTGGGTGATCCCATATTCTGTTTGGTTCGAAGATTGTAGTGGGATGGGATGAAGTGTGTTTATGTTATGATACTAATAATAACAGTTTATTAACAGCTGTCCAACTGCAATTAGCAAAAAACAGAACGTCATCTTTACGAGCAGCCTGTGGAGCTCACGCACCGGTGATGGTGCTCCTCCATCCCAATGAGCCGCCGCCCGGCCGTGCGCATCCGCCGCCGCCCGGCCGTGCGTAGCCGCCGCCGCTGCCCGGCCGTGCGCATCCGCCGAACGTCATCGTAAGAGCGTGAGCGCCGGTTTAAAGGAGTCGCCGTTTGAGGAGTTGTCGCCGAGCCCAGTAGCGTGGGCTCGTAACCCCAGCTACGGCCCATGGGGGGCACAGTTGGGAGTCGCGACTGAGAGTGGTGTTGCCAGGCCTCCCCCGTCGGCCCGTAACCGTAGGTCATTTGTGCTCGGGGCAGCCCACTCTCACCCAACTGTTTTGTTTTTTACTCACATGATTTTTTTTTGCGCTGCAATGTGCCAAATCTAAAAAACCAAAAACATCAATAACTGAAATTAATTAATCTAAAGCATTCTTTAAAGCCAACTGTACAAGCCCTGTCAGTCGCCTCAACACCACCCAAGTTCCTGCCATGTTCACGTAGTAAATCATGGGAACTCTTTGTACTGCACATATCACTTTTTTTAAATAAAAGGACGCATTATTACTAAAATACATTAAGCATTGCATCCAGCGTCCGCATAACTAGGATACACACTGCCACCTACATCCGATCACCGAAAAGTAAAAAATTTAAAAAAGGAACATAACAAGTAGTCCACTAATTGCCTTAACTATTTTGACACGGAGTTTATTTAGCATGGCTATCTTGAGCAAACAAAATATTCACCATCAAAACATTATACAGATGATCACAATCATATAGGCAGCTGATGTGATACTAATTAGTGGAGAGCATATAGAAAGGTGATACAAGGTACTTCCACAAGCTTGTAGTTCATCTTCATCATGGTGGCAGCCACGGTGATGTTCAGAGGCGGAGCTATGTATGCAAGTCGGGGGCACACCCCCCCTCCAACTTTTTGAGAATTACCGAAGGAAAAAATATTTATAAGGCTTAGAAGAAAAAAATAGCACTTTGCCCCCAGATATAGATATTTTATGTTTTGCCCCCCCATAATTCCAGGCAAGCTCCGCCACTGGTGATGTTGATGCAGGCGGAAGAGAAACCGGAGGCGGCTCTGGCGGCACTTCATCTCTCAATCTTCACATAATTTGTTTGTTTCGTGTGTTTCTCTGTTGAAGGCCACTCCTTTGCAAACCTGTAGATGGCATCATATATATAGGCGTTTTAGGGCAAAATTCATTGGAGGACGTCCAAACCGAAGCGAAAAGATGCTCGAGGGCCAAGGCGGGTCCCACAATGATGGCCATGGGTGGTCGTGTTGTGCGCCCTCTCCCATGGCCCAGGAGCCTCCTCTTGTCCTCCTTCCCATCTTCGGATAAATCTTGAAACAATGATGTGACAAAAATTTGAGCTCAATTTGATGTCCATAAAGTCCCTGAAAACTCAAAATACTGAAAAAGGGGTTTTCTATACTACAACGTAAAAAACATTAAAAGGAACTTTGTTGCAAATCCCCAGAAATCAATGTATAACAACAAAAAAACCTCACATATACATATCATAAATTTATAATATCAAGTATACCGAAGTTCATGGATACATTTGCCATGTATCACGGACTCACTGTATACCGTGCGTTGCTAGATACACACCTTCACGTGCAGCTGAAGTAGACAACTCACCTTCGAGGAACCGCCTGCGCCGACAGTCGAGGTCCCGTTGACCTCCAGATAGGGCATCGCCGCACCAAGGGAAGGCCATGTTCATCGCCGGTGCCGCTAGTTGACTCCCTCTAGAAGCGACGTGGGGTAGATAGGCGGCAGGCGGTGACGTGACGGTGACGCCTCGATGCGACCGCCAGGGCCGCGCAGAAGCAACAGGGGTGGTTTCATTTCTTTATGTAACAAAAATGAGCATATTTTGATCCTCTCATCTCAAGTGCATGTGTTAAGATCGTACGGTGTATGGGAGTCTGTTGCATTTGACTATTCTCAAGGCATCATGAGAATATATTTCTTTTGAAAATTTAGTGCCATTAGTCTAGAGAATAAGTGTATTCACATATTCCAAGTATTATACAACATTTCTCAATAAATTACCATTATCTTTTACTACCTACATTTGAAAAAATAAGGTGTATATTTTTAGTTAAAAAAGCTAACAACTTATAAGTTCAATATTTTTAGTTAATATTGATTTTGTTCTGTAGAGGTTCATAATTTAGTTTAAAAAATTGATGAAACTTAATATACATTGACACTTTTCACTCAAAAAATATGCCATGTTTTACAGAAAAGGATGGAGTATTATAAAACTCCTCTTAATCAAAACATAGTTATTATACAAAGTCAACACAAATTCTCAACTATGTGTCGGCCTTAAATTTACTATTCTCTTGAAAACCATGCACCAAAGAGTTCTCGAGAAGACACCACCATATTACCATATATGCTCAACGTGTATCAATTACATCTCATGCCTATTTCAAAAAAAAAAATTACATCTCATGCCAATGCGTGTGATAGATCAACTTTACACTCATACTACAAGGATGATACACATATTCATCGTCAATGCTCTTTCGTTTACATCAAGTGTGACATCTCTTCATAGACCATTGTCATTTTTTATTTACTATAGACAGTTGCGAGTAAAAATAAACACAACAATCTTGAATTAAACACTAAAAACGCTGAACATGTTGTTTGCTGGTCCATCCAGTAACTATAGTCTGTAGAGGTCAACCAAATGCACTATGGGGGCTTCTCGTGGCGAGCTCATTTCCCCACTTCCTCCCTCTCAACCTTCTACAGTAACTTGAGCATCAACCTTCTCTCCCGGGAGCTCCTCCGACTCAACTCCGGCGGCGCCGCCGTCTGGAGAAGAGAAGGAGGGGCTGCCCGCTGTGTATATAGTAGTTGTAGTTCTGGCTGCATGCCGATAGTGGGCTCTTTGCCCAGTAGAAGGAGCAATTTTTGGGATCTCCCCAGCCAGATCTCAAGCCTAGGGTTCCTACTTTTGCTTCTTTTGCTTCTCTGGTTGGAGCAAGATGCAGAGGACTGGAGCACCGCTCCCCAAAATAAAGCAGAGGCTGATGGCCACCGTGTGGTGAGGAAGATCTGCGCTGTGAAGCTTCTCCTGGCCGGCCATGGTGGTGAGGGGGAGAGGTGGTACGGCGGAGTTAAAGGTGCGCGGTTGCTTCTCCTGTCCGGCCGTGGAGGCGAGGGGGGAAAGCAACGCGGCGCCTTTCTTTCTTCTCCGATAAGGTGGTGGTTCCTGGTGGTGCTACCCCTGGATACTGTTGTTCCTCTCCGTTTTGGTAGCCGTGGTGGCGACCAAGATTGGGAAACGGCAGGATCTGGAGGTGGCGGAGAAGACGGCGAAGCTTCTCTGACGGAGATTCTCAAGCGCCGGCTTTCATCGCCGTTGCTTTTTCCGGCCGACGGGGCCACTCCGCGCCTGCTGAGTTGGTACTCACAGGATCTCTATTCCTCCAGCGTTGGAGGACTTCCTGCCTTCAGCACGGCACTCAGCACCGCCTCCACACCAAGTGGTTTCGTCCCCGGAGTGGAGAAGGTGGCCGTCGCTGCAAGGTCAACAATGGTGTCGGCAGAGAAGGACCTGATCGCGTTTCCAGAAGTTCTGCGAGGTCCTTTTTGCAAAAAGCAAGCACTGTTGTGTAATTCTTTTTTCTTTTTGGATCTTGCTTGTAACTTGTAACCTGCCGACTTAAATGAAGCTTCGGGTCCTTTGGACCCTTCTCCTGTTCAAAAAAAAAATGCACTATGGGTGTAACCGCCAGGTTTAGATGTGCTCACACAATAGTATTATGTGTTGTGCGAAAAAGGGAGTAATATCGTACTGGGAACAAAGTTTGTGAAAGAAGTTTCAAATTCTACTTTATATAAACCTGGCCGTATGTCTATCTACCATGTCACACATATTTGAATTGGAGGTGAACGGGGGGAGAAATCCCACCGCCTGTTATATTCCCGAAAATGGCCTAGAAGGCGGTCTGACAGTAGAAATAGAGAATACATGGGGGGAGTGAAATCAGCTCTCGACACGTAGCAGTATAAGAGAATCTCCAACAGGCGCGCTAAAACGCGGCGCGGTAAACCTCCGTTTCACCGCGCGGTAAACAAATAGCGCGTGCTGGGCCGGTTTTTCCCCGCCGGACGCGCCAATATGTAGCGCGTGCGCGGGCGGTAAAAATGGTCCTCCGTCGGGCGCGGCAAAATATAGCGTGCGCGGGCGCGGAAAACAGTTTTCTGCACTACTATGCATCTCACAAGATCAAATACTCACACATAAATCATGAAACAAATGATGTACCATAATTTAAATGGAAACAAAGTGCAACACACATCACATAGTTCAAGAACGACACACAAAATGACGTAGTTCAACAATGACACACGACATATGGTTCAAATGGACAAAGTGGAACATACAATTTGCATATCACAAATGCATATCACACTTCCGCATTTTCCAAGTCAACACCTTCTTCTTTATCATCATCTTCCTGGGTTGATGTAGGAATAGTAGCATTCATGGAAGACACGAAGCCTCCCGGTGGTGCTCCCATACTCCGATACACTCCTCCATAGGTTGGTCCTCCCATGCCGGCCATGCCTCCATAGCCTCCCATGCCGGCCATGCCTCTCATGGCGGGCATGGGCATGCTTACCATGCCGGCCATGCCTCCCATGCCGGTCATGCCTCCTCCAAACGTCGGCATGCCTCCTCCAAACATGCCGGTCGTGGGTGTGTTCATGTTGGCCATCAACAATCTCTTCTTGGCCAACACTTCGTCGCGAGCAAGGTTGATGTACTCATTTTGCCTCTCATCCATTTGGGAAGTATCCATGAAGAAAAGCTTCCTCTCCTCCTCCGCTAGGCGTAGATGCTCCTCGGTGGCTTGCCTCTTCTCCTCCAAAGCCAACTTCCTCTCCTCGTTGGCGGCAATCCTCTCCTCCAAAGCGGCTCTCCGAGCTTCAATAGCATCAATAGCCTCTTTATCCAAGTTTCTTGCCATCTTCCTATCTTCATTTGCTTGCAACCGTGCATTTGCAATCCTTTCCATAGCCATTGCAATGTCGTCATCTCCGGCCTTCTTTCCCTTCATATCTTTGGCGGTCTTCCTACCATGCACATTCCTCCGCCCATTGTTGGCCGAGTGAGGAGTGGAGCTTCTCTTCTTGCCTTCACCACTTGAATCATCATCATCGATGATTTTTGCATCACCGGTAGCATTGGCCGCTATAGTTGCCGCATCCAACTTGCCGCGGGTCTTTCACTTTTCTTCATTCCCTAGAACTTCATAGCAATGATGCAAGGTGAATGGCTTGCCAAAAATCTTGTTGCCTTTCTTCTTCTTCTTTCCCACATCCCTAAACAATCCTTGAGCCATAGAGTTCTACACATATGCGGAAAGAAAATAGATGAGCTATATGAACTAGAACCCAATTCTTCACATATGAGCCATATGGTGAAGATAGTAGTAGAATGGCTTACCCTATCATTCTCATTTGTGCCACTTGGATTAAGAACATCGACGTTGGCTTGCACGCCCGCCCATTTTTGGCAATCGGTGTTGATGCCGGACCAACGGGACCGACGTGAGCGCATGGTTCGCTCGTTCCCACTTGTGTTGTGTGTGTTCAAGTACTCCGTCATCCTCATCCAATATGTTTCTCTTGTTTGATCGGTACCGGTTGTTGGATCCATTCCAATTGTCAACCACGTCTTGCAAAGCAACTTGTCCTCCGCTATGGTGTAGTTGGCCGACCGACCGGGACGGCGAGGTTCAATCAACCCTTCTCCTTCCTCATCTACATCCTCATATTCCTCCTCTCCATCGGCGGCTTCATCATGCATGAACGAAGATCCAACATTCATCGTCTCCATGAATGTGTCATCATCGACTCTACATTGCAATCAAATTCATTATTATCCGGCTAGGTATGCATCTAAACTACAATTTGGATAAAAAGTAGTGTTTTTTACCTCTCGGGCATTTCATCATGCACCATATGTGCGCCCGCGCGGCTGCCGAACGGAGGCGCCGACTGACTCGTCGGAGGAGGAGGCGGCTGCGGCCGGCGGGAGACGGGCGCCTTCGCTTTCTTCGGCGGCGCGACGGAGGCGGCACCGATGGACGGCCGTTTGGTCGACGGCGCCTTCCCCCTCCTCGGTGCGGACCGCGCGTTGTCGGCGCCCTGCGCGGCTGCCATCTGCGCGGCGGCTGCGCCTGCATGCAGCACCCCGCGCGGCGGGACGAAGAGCACGCGCGCAGCTGCCGTTATGTTGCCGCTGTCGGCGCCGCCGCTAGGGTTTGGCGCATTTGGCGGCGGCGGCAGAGGGTGGGACGGAGTAGGGAGGAGTCAGTGGGTTGCCAGAGGGACCGTCCATCGTCGGGATTGCGCTGGCGGCCGCACAGAGATGACAAATTTGGTGCTTGGGCGGCGACGCGGAAGGGGAAGTTTCAGCGCGGGGGTTTTTTCGCGCGTGGACGAGCGATGCCGCTCGTTGTAGCCGGCGCACAAACTATGCCGCTCGCGATAGCGCAAACCCACCCGCACCCTAAATTTTTTACAGCGCCTGCTGGAGGGCCGATTTTCCTCCCGCGCGCTGCAAACCGGCAGTTTTTATGCCGCGGCCGCGTTTTAGCGCGCCTGTTGGAGATGCTCTAAAGGACTGCAGCACGTCTAGGGGCGCTTGATCGGTGACCCGGGACCGCCACCGCCAAAGAGTAAGGTCGCCGCACACCCTCCGGAGCGTCGAGCCCGGTGAGTGAGCAACCCCATTGAAGACGAGGTCGTTGCGTGACTTCCTGATGGACCAGAGGATCGCCGCCACCCCAACCCGCCACGCAGCAGGAGCAAGGATCGCGGGGCCCTGAAGGTCCCAGATGGAAAAACTCTCCGCCGAGATTGGGACATCCAGGCGGGACCAAGTCGCCGCAGAGAGGCGGTAGTCGAAGAACATGTGCCTACCCGTATCAGGGCAGGTGCAGGTAGCACAAACGTCGGAGGGGGCGCAACTCTTATGGAAGAGATTCGCCCTCGTGCTCAAGCGATCAATGTCAGCAAGGTACGCGAACATCCTGATCTTCGTGGAGACCTGGAGAGACCAGGACATGCGGGCAGAGGCGTCGAGCGGGTGTGCCGGCGCAAGGGAGCGGTAGGCCTCACGTGAGCAGAACCGAGGTGTCGAGGGAGAGTCGATGGCGCGCAGATCCTCGCCGTCGCGGAGGGAGATGCAGTCGATGATCCCAAAAACCGCTAGGAGCTCCGCCTTAGCTGTAGTCGTCAAGCGAGCCTATAGGTCCAGACCGCCACAGGCCATCGTGGCAACAGTGGCATGCCGCCGGGTGCTGTGGGAGAAGAGGGCAGGGAAGCGCGTCGCAAGTGGTCCCCCGTCCAACCACCTGTCGAACCAAAAGGACGTAGCGCACCCATCCACCACCTCCACCTTGGTGATGGCGCGGTAGAGGGGCAGGCACTCGTCGACGATCTTCTACAGGAACGAGGGGGGAGAGAAACATTCCCCAAGGTCACGACATGTGTGGGAGTAAAACCAAGTCTTCCAAGGTAGAGGGTTAGGCTGGTGTAGTTTATAGATAAAATTGAGCAACAAGCACCTGTTTTGCCAATGGAGATCCTTGATACCAAAATCTCCCTCCTGCTTAGACAACAAAACGTTATCCCAAGCAATTAGACAACGAGCACCGAAACAAGAATCCTTTACAGTCCAGAAACAAGCGCGACGCCTTTTATCAATACTTTCGATAACACCATGAGGTAGCAAATACGAGCATATGTAGTAGGTTGCGAGATTGTTTAGCACTGCATTACACAAGACTAGCCTACCCAAGAAGACAAAAGATGTGCGCACCAGCCTGAGAGATGACGATCGAAGGAAAGAACGAGGGGAGCGAAAGTAGAGGCATGTAGCTTCGTTGGGGATAGGGGCAAGCCGAGATAGGGCTGGGGGAAGGAGGAGATGGGGCAGCCAAGCGAGGTTGCCATCACCATAGCTTCATCCGACAAAACCTGCATCGTGATGAAGCGGGATTTATGGAAGTTGATAGTGAGGCCAGTCGCAGCGGCAAAGTCGTCAAGGACCTTTTTGAGGCATGCTGCAGCTGCCGGGGAGGCTTTGCAGAGAATCAGGGTGTCATCCGTGTATTGAAGGACGGGGCACAGGATGTCGGAGGAAAGAGGGTGGGTAAGGGAGCCGTCGGCCCAAGCCTGATGGATAAGGCGCTGGAGGACGTCAGCAACAATGATGAAAAGGTACGGGGAGAGGGGGTTGCCCTGTTGGAGACCATTGCGGAATCGAATCGAACAGCCCGGGACGTTGTTGAGAAGGACCGCCGTATGTCCGGTGCTGAGGATTAACTCCATCCAGCGACACCAACGGTCATCGAACCCTCGAGCTCTTAGAATACCGAGGAGGCTGGACCAGCTAACCAAATCAAAGGCTTTGCGAAAGTCAATTTTGAAGACAAGGGTTGGGGCTTTCCTGGAGTGGGAACACCGAAGGAGATCCGCAGCGTAAACGATGTTTTCCAAGATGCGATGACCCGGGAGGAACCCAGTTTGGTCAGCGTTGACGAGGGCATGAATATCATCTTGGAGCCTCGTGGTGAGGACTTTGGTAATCGCCTTCATGACGCAGTTCTAAAGGGAGATAGGCGGAATTGCTAAGGGAAAGGATGGATGGCAGATTCAATTGGATTTTAAATTCAAATCCATCAAATATATAGATAGAACGAAGATTTTGCACTTGCTGACAAGTCGGCCAATAAGTTATGGAGTTGGATAGCGAGCGCGCATGCGCTCGTTGGCTGGGCTGGGCACACCCTTGCAAAGGATGTTCTGATCTGATTTGTACTGCATTAATTGTATTTTTTTCCAAAAAGCAATAACTTTTAAACGGAGTATTTGAATTGTGATATGTTTTCATTTCTGGAATCAGCGTGACGAGATCTTTAAAATTATATCACAATTGCATATATTTTGACACAAAAAATAACAAGCAACTTTGGTGCCTGACGAAATAACTTTAGCACATGACAAATCAACTTTAGTACCGAATGAATAAACAAGATCGATTCACAACTGCGGAAGCAACTTCACAACAACTATAGGAAATTTTAGAACAATGTTAGAAAACTTTACGGTAACTAAAAGCAACTTAGCAACATTTAGAACGACGAAACAACTTCGATGGCCGAAGAAGCAACTTTGGTCCCGATGAAGTAAATTCGGTTCCAAATTTGCTCTGTCGGGCCCAAAATTGTTATCGGGCACCAAACTTGCGCCATTAGACACCAGAATTGCATCGTTAGACATCAGAGTTGCTCCTTTGGGTATCAGAATTATTCCAGGGGCACCAAAGTTGTTCTAACATGATAAAGTATTGCACCAGTGGGCACCGAAGTTGTTCTAACGGGTCAAAGTTGCACTTTAGGCACTAAGGTTGCACCATAAGGCATAAGAATTGTGCCATCAGGCACCAAAATTACTTTGCCGGACATCAAATTTGCGTTGCCAGGCACCATAATTGCACAGTTAGATATTAAGGTTGCTCCTTTGCATATCAGAATTGCTCCAAGGGCACCAAAATTGTTCTGATAGGTCAAAGTTGCACTTTAGGCACCAAAGTTGCGCCATAAGGCATAAGAATTACGCCATCAGGTACCAAAGTTGCTATGTTAGGCACCTAACTTGCGTTGTTAGGCACCAGCATTGCACACAACAAAGTTGCTCCTTTGGGTATCAGAATTGCTCCGTGGGGCGGGGGGGGGGGGCACCAAAATTGTTCTGACAAGTCAAAGTTGCACTTTAGAGCACCAAAGTTGCGCCATAAGAAACCAGAATCGTGTCATCGGGCACAAAAACGGTGTTGCCATCACTAGAATTGCACCATAAACACCGAAGTTGCTCTTTTGGACATTAGAATTGTTCCGATAGGCACCAACGTTGTTCTGGCAGATCAAAGCTGCAAAGCAACTTCATTGTAGCGGTAGAAACTTCGTATCAATAACATCATGCAACCATAGACAACTTTAGAGCTGCAATAGGGAACTTCACAAAACGATAAACAATTTCAAAACATCAATACATAACTTTGCACAAACTAAATGCAATTTAACCAATGCACAACATGGGTAGCCGAATTTCCTAGCCGAATTCACGATAACTTTTACAGCAACTTTCACAACAACAAGAAGGACTATGGAATCTCTAACGAATGCGTTTCCCCGGTAAGCCTTTCTTGCAATTCACACATCAATCAAACGTATGCATCAGGATTCAGGAGGCCACGAGAGTCCTGGTCCTTCTTGTCTTCTTTTCTTTCCACAATTTCCATGTCGGCACAGCCTGCCCTCCACCCGCGGCCGGCCCTTGCGCGAGCTCCAGCTCCTCCCTTGGGCCGCTGCAGGAGATCCCGAGCTCCGCCCACTGCGCTTGGCCCGCGCCGCCGCAAGATCATTTCTGCGGACTACTGGTAGTCGTCCAGGTCCCGGCAGGAGTTGGGGGAAGCCCGGTAATCGCGCTCCGGCGCTCCGTGGTCGCCCCTCCGTCAAAGTCGACCGTCTCCTCGTCCTCATCGCGGGCGCCTTCATGAGCGACCAAGCTGCGATTGGGTGCTATGGAGAGGTTATTGGTGGCTGGGGCGTGCTTCTGTTGATGGGAATCGGAGGGGGAGGCGAGCGCAGGTGGCCGGCGGAGGTGCGGCGAACTGACGAAGGTGCGCCCCCATCCGCTCTGGCGCCCAAGGCCGACTAGAGCTTCTCCTCCTTGGAACAAAACAATAACGCATACTGCTGCCAAGTCGGGTTGGTGGCCGGCGGAGGTGCGCCTTTCATGGGCGACGACGGCGGTGGGTTGGTGCTGGAGGTCGGATAGGGCAGAGAGGTCGGATGAGGAATTGAGGAAGAGAAGAGGAGAGGGAAGGGCGGAGAGGAAAAGTCGAGTCGCGGTGGAGCAGACGGAGAAACGTGATCTGCGATTTGTCCCGCACAGTTTTTTAGTCCCACCTCGGAAGCGTAAGACCGTGAGCACCGGTTTAAAGGTGCAGCCGTTTGATGAGTTCTCGCCGAGCCCAGTAGCGTGGGCTCATCACCCCAGCTACGGCCCATGGGGGGCACAGTTGGGAGTCGCGACTGAGAGTGGTGTTGCCGGGCCTCCCCCGTCGGCCTGTAACCGTAGGTCATTTGTGATCGGGGCAACCCACTCTCACCCAACTGTTTTGTTTTTCACTCACACGGTTTTTGTACTTTTCGAAAGTAAAGTTACTCTGCAGATCAAATACATCAATAACTAAAATTAATTCCTGTATTTTTTAAAGCCAACTCAAAACAGTTTTGATCCTGGGCGGTCTATGTGTTCACTTTTTTCATGAATGACACTATTACTAAGAGCTCGTTTGGCTCCCATTTCATTAGTATTGTATTGTGATTCTAATACCATATACATGTTTGGCTGCCACAAGGATTTGTAAATGATTCTCGAATTGACTATGAAATTTATATATTATCATGATGAGTGCCGCTACGTGTACGACAAAATTCGTCCGATCTATGTACGATGTAAAAACATGCATCGTCGATTGCAGGCCTTGGAAAATCTGGGTGGCCCAGCACATCGTACCAAAGTCGGATGGGTTCATGTGAGCATGAGATGAATTGCAACAACTGTTTTTTCATAACTTTTTCAAACTCGCAGTTTTTGCAACATATAACATGTTTTGAACTCAAAACACAAATTTGCATACTCCATCCAGCCCGTCTTACTTGTCGTATAAGTCAACTTTACAAAAAAGAAAATCTCGGTTAAATTCTTATCCATCCTGCCCTCAAAAATCAAAATTGCAAGCTTCGCGGTGCACAGCTCTGTCCTCCATCCTCGACGCCGTCCACCGCTGCTTCGACGCCGGTTCAATTGCATGGCTGAGTTCAGCAACCTGCTGCTCTCAGCCACCTGCGCAGCTCTCGGCCAAGGCCTAAAGCCCATCACCTGATGCTCTCTCGACCACCTGCTGCTCTCGGCCTGAGCCGATCACCTGCTGCTCTCGACCACCTGCGACCACCTGCACCGCTACCCATGGACGCTCTTGGCATCATTGTGGGATGTAGTGTAAGAGCACTCATATCATGTCATTCAGCCTGCAGCTAGTAAAGAAGAAAAAACATAGGAAGAGTCTACCTTCTCGTGTGCCTAATGTGGTACCTTTCCAGGCATGATTCTGGGTTCCTTCATTTTATTGAATAGTAAAGACGCCTCCTAATATCACCCTGCAGAAATTGAACTTCAGAGACCCCAAACTGAATAGTGTAAACAAGCATAGAGGAAAACACTCTGTCCAATGTGGAAAAAGGATTTTCTGAACTCTGCCTATGATATATACATGCATGCACGTTGTATTTAGGTGATGAATCATTGGACAAACCGGCAAGCAAGTGATTTGATTTGCTGAAATGCCATGCAAGTGATTATGGCAGAAAGATTACACGTGGACCTCATGTTCCCTCTTCTATTACTAATAAAAACTAGATGATCCCCCCGCGCGTTGCTGCAGAAAATTTTAGTGATATACGATATGCAAAACTTTTTAAAAAAAGTAAATAAACTGATTATTTAGATGCTTTTGTAACTACCCATGATGCAGAAGGCAGATACATGCATTTGAAGGTAAGCTGACATTTAAATACTGATATATATTCCAAGATAACACAGAATATCCAAGGTAGAGCTTGTCAAACAATTCAAGAAAATTGAGAGATTGGAACAATACACGTATCAAAAGAAAATAACAAATAGATTTATACTGGGTAAATATACACATGTACAACAATGATAGTAGCAAATGTGGGAGTACAGATATGCAGGAAGGATAAAATAGAAATCGAGACATGTCACAACAGAAAATCAGTTTTCACCTTCGTGATTTGCAATGTACTCACACGCCTACCATTCATACCTAAAATAATATCATCTAGAAAATAGAATCATCGAACTTTATCTATGATCTTCACAACCGCTTGAAGTGCATGATTCACATGTGCTGAATATTGACTTGCAAGAATTGATGGTGGCCAACAACAACAATAACCTTTCATAAGAACAAATCTTTACCATTTCAACAGTGCATGTTTTCACACTGTTTAAATCATCTCCATAGTCCATCTTCAGATCATTGAGTCTGGTTATGAGAAATCCATAAATATAGTCGAAATATGAACTCCGTTTGTACCCAAAAAATGCAAAGAACCATTGACATCTAATGTTGTAACTAATTACTGTGATGAAAACAGCTACAGAGTTTCATATGCAACTTGGATCAAGCATTCCACCATCAAGAGTCGGAACCTCACTTGCATTTCATCAAACATTTCAGGTTCAGCTGATAGTACATACCAGTACCATTCAACAGCGGCAGGAAGTATATAACATGGAAGAAGAGCTTTGTGGCTCAAGTCTAAACTCACTCGTAGATGAAGTCAAACACGCCATTGGTGTCCAAGTTGCGGTGTACTCTATCGGGGCAACACACAGTCAGCTTGTAGCCCTGCATCTTACAAAAGAGGGAAATAGAGTTCACAAATAGAGTAATAGACCACATATAATCACAGTGCAGCCGATAATTTCTATTAAATTTCAAACGGACTGCAGGTTCTCAGTGTGACCATCAAAAATCCGTGAACATGGCTACTAATGGTAAACTACAAACTTCCATTTTGATCTAAAGAAATACAAACTTCCCTCACTTGGTAAATGGCATAAGAACTACTGCAAGAAAGATGGAGACCAGAATCAATAAAAAAGTCACCTGGATACTTACATACCCGAATTCTATCAATTGTCACAACCACATGGCCTGATTGGCATTTCATCGAACAGTTCTGCTACATTCAGTACACACCTGAAAAGAGGCAAGTGGCGTGCTAATGATTTTCAGGGTCACCACTGAAGTATACACGAGTACACATCAATAGAAACGTCATTCGGATGCCAAAAGAATGGACGACCTTGCAGAAAATGTCATATAAAGCCAGCGAACAAAACGAGCAAGGATTGACCATAAACCCAAGAGACGTCGATTGGTTTTGATCACAGGAAGGGGTTGACGTACCCCTATGCAACACGTTTCCTGCAAACTTGATAAGTAAAAATGATTATCAAGAACCATGAGAATAGGAGAGAGATGAGATACCAAAATCAAATGCCACAGGAGTCTATCAGATCTTCAGAAGTTGATCCGAGCTTCAAGAAAAATGACGAAGACAGTACTTGCAGAATATAAAAAAGAGAAAATTGGACGCGCTACACACGCAAGAAAAGTCCACTTTGACTTCTGCAAGCAGCCAATGAATCTTCTACCGCTCGCCTGAGTCAGAGCTCCATGTGGAGGTCGGCGACCATTTCGATGATAATAAGGCAAGGGAAGGAGGAGGAATAGATAGTGGGGAGGGGAAACGATCTTACCACTTCCAAGAATTAAATCTACTGCCCCAAAGCGTTATATCTGATTGATGATTGATGAGGGAATGATGATGGGCAGATCTGCTAATATAATTGTGAGGGGCATCTCTAGTTGGAAGGACAAACATCGCCATGACGGATGAGTTCAGGTGCATGATTATCCACGACCAGGAAGTCAATCAGCGACTGTTTTTCTCAGGACATCTAGCCCATGTGGCTCGGCCAGGCCACGAAGGACATCCAGCCCATGGAGCTACGTCCAGACAATGAAGTGGATTCGTACGGGAATATGAAGCGAGGAACAACATTCTGCATGATGGACTAACGGTGGGATAAAATGGATGACGTGGAAGCATGAGAAGCAAGGAAAATTAGGTAGTGGGGATCTCCTATTTAGATAGAAAAGATTATACACTGCTGACAACAGTAAGCTGGATACCTTATTTATTACTGAACTATATAACTAGTGAGCTAAGCTAAGAAATTAATCTCAAATAACGACTTTAACTTAACTGGCTGAATAGACTATTAATACCCTACTCGCCAGCCAACCGAACAGCTAGGAGTTAACGATTTCCTCAACAATATTTCTAGGAATGCACAATAATGCAGTTACGAAAAGAAGAGATATCTTACCTTCATCAATTTCCCAGATGATGTCAACTCATTCAGTTTCGAAGACAGTATGGCCAGTATTGTTCCTACATGACATGAAAAATCAGGTTAAGAAAGGGCACCATTTACCTAGTAAATTAGATGAAGTACATACAACCTGCAAAAACGAATTGGAATTTTGCAGCAACTAATAGTCATGAAGTCATTTCCACACACCTATGTTTACCGCACAATTTTCTGCAGCATACCTGAATAATTATCAAGGCTATATTCAGTAATCAGCGACGTGGTTACATTTTATTCGTAGACAGTAAAACTATTAGCGTTTGCAAGGGATACCATGCTAGGTTGTTGATATTTGATTCATCGGCATAAACTACAGCATAATAAGCACAAGAGGGGTATAAACCTCAATGTAGTTAGCGATGGCTGTCTTGTACGACCCCGTGGGCTCATTCAAGGTCTTGACGGCCTCCAGTATGATATTCTCCAGCCTGCAGGCATGCACAGAGCTACATCACATTGCAGTAGCAAGCAGGGTTCAGTTCCCGGCCATCTCATCGGTCACAGCAAGCTACCAAACCAAACAGGGCACCAACCAACGAACCAACCTGGAGAGGGATTTGCCCGGCGCGCTGATCGTCAAGAGAGGCGCCGCTTCCGCCATTTCCTCGTCGCCGTCGGAGACGACCGGCATGATCGCCGCCACGGCCGAGGTGCTGTCCTGCTTGGGCGCGCACCTCAGCTTCTTGGCGGCCGGCGTCATCGGCGTCGCCCGCACCTTCTCCCGGGACCCCGACGCGTTCACGGTGACGTTCATGTTCCGCCACTTGTCCTGCAACAACCCCGGTAGCCGGTTAGACGAGTGGACGCACCAGGCATCGCGGTGAAACGGTTAAACGGAAGGGAGCGGACCTTGAGGTCGACGTTGGAGCGGTAGCGCAGGATGCTGCTGAACTCGGGGTCCTTGAGTATGGTGCGCCATTTGCCGGTGCCGTGCTTGGAGATCCCGGCCTTGAGCGCCGCCTCCTCCTCCGCCGTCCACTTCTGCTTCGGCGCCCCCATCCGCTCCCGCGCCCTAGGCCGGCTAGAGAGAGCTTCGCCTCCTTGGACCAAAACGGTAACGCCTACTGCTCAGATCAGGGGCCGGCGGATCTAGACGGAGGGGGAATCAAGGGGTGCCGATCAGTTCGGGTTTGGGAGCAAGCAATCGCTGGATCGAGGACTGAAACGCTCGTACGTACCTCGTGAACCAACAAAAGTTCGCGGGCGGCGGGGAGCGACGAGGCGGGGCGGGGACGGCGACGACCCGCGCGCGCTGAGGGGCGGAGGGGTGGCTGCGGCGGCGCGGCGGGGGCGACGACGGCGGTGGGTCGGGTAGGGCAGAGAGGCCGGATTCGGATGAGAAGAGGAGAGGAAAGGGCGGAGAGGAAAAGTCGAGTCGCGGTGGAGCAGACGGAGAAACGTGATCTGCGATTTGTCGCGCACAGTTTTTTAGTCCCACCTCGGAAGCGTAAGACCGTGAGCACCGGTTTAAAGGTGCAGCCGCTTGATGAGTTGTCGCCGAGCCCAGTAGCGTGGGCTCATCACCCCAGCTACGGCCCATGGGGGGCACAGTTGGGAGTCGCGACTGAGAGTGGTGTTGCCGGCCTCCCCGTCTGGTCCGTGAATCAGTAGGTCATTTGTGATCGGGGCAACCCACTCTCGCCCAACTGTTTTGTTTTTTTTTTTGCTGCAAATGTGCCAAATCTAAAAAACCAAAAACATCAATGACTGGAATTAATTACTCTAAAGCCAACTGTACAAGCCCTGTCGTTCGCCTCAACACCACCCAAGTTCCTGCCATGTTCACATAGTGGACACCGCCGACTATGTCCATAGTAGATCATGGGAACTCTTTGTGTTGCACATATCACTTTTTTTTATATAAAAGGACGCGTTGTTACTAAAATACATTAAGCATTGCATTCAGCATCCCGCATAACTAGGATACACACTGCCACCTACATCTGATAACCGAAAAGTAAAAAATTTGAAGAAAAAAAACGGCACATAGCAAGTAGTCCACTAATTGCCTTAACTATTTTGGCACGGAGTTTATTTAGCATGGCTATCTTGAGCAAACAAAATATTCACCATCAAAACATTATATAGATGATCACAATTATATAGGCAACTGATGTGATACTAATTAGTGGAGAGCATATAGAAAGGTGATACAAGCTACTTCCACAAGCTTGTAGTTCATCTTCATCATGGTGGCAGCCACGGTGATGTTCAGAGGCGGAGCTATGTATCAAGTCGGGGGCACCGCCCCCCCCCCCCAACTTTTTGAGAATTACTCGAAGGAAATTTTTTTATAAGGCTTAGAAGAAAAAAATAGCACTTTGCCCCCCAGATATAGATATTTTATGTTTTGCCCCCCATAATTCCAGGCAAGCTCCGCCACTGGTGATGTTGATGCAGGCGGAAGAGAAACCGGAGGCGGCTCTGGCGGCACTTCATCTCTCAATCTTCACATAATTTGTTTGTTTCGTGTGTTTCTCTGTTGAAGGCCACTCCTTTGCAAACCTGTAGATGGCATCATATATATAGGCGTTTTAGGGCAAAATTTATTGGAGGACGTCCAAACCGAAGTGAAAAGATGCTCGAGGGCCAAGGCGGGTCCCACAATGATGGCCATGGGTGGTCGTGTTGTGCGCCCTCTCCCATGGCCCAGGAGCCTCCTCTTGTCCTCCTTCCCATCTTCTGGATAAATCTTGAAACAATGATGTGACAAAAATTTGAGCTCAATTTGATGTCCATAAAGTCCCCGAAAACTCAAAATACTGAAAAAGGGGTTTTCTATACTACAACGTAAAAAACATTAAAAGGAACTTTGTTGCAAATCCCCAGAAATCAATGTATAACAACAAAAAAACCTCACATATACATATCATAAATTTATAATATCAAGTATACCGAAGTTCATGGATACATTTGCCATGTATCACGGACTCACTGTATACCGTGTGTTGCTAGATACACACCTTCACGTGCAGCTGAAGTAGACAACTCACCTTCGAGGAACCGCTGCGTCGGCTGAGCCGAGGTCCCGTTGACCTCCAGATAGGGCATCGCCGCACCAAGGGAAGGCCATGTTCATCGCCGGTGCCGCTAGTTGACTCCCTCTAGAAGCGACGCGGGGTAGATAGGCGGCAGACGGTGATGGTGACGCCTCGATGCGACCGCCAGGGCCGCGCAGAAGCAACAGGGTGGTTTCATTTCTTTATGTAACAAAAATGAGCATATTTTGATCCTCTCATCTCAAGTGCATGTGTTAAGATCGTACGGTGTATGGGAGTCTGTTGCATTTGACTATTCTCAAGGCATCGTGAGAATATATTTCTTTTGAAAATTTAGTACGATTAGTCTAGAGAATAAGTGTATTCACATATTCCAAGTATTATACAACATTTCTCAATAAATTACCACTATCTTTTACTACCTACATTTGAAAAAATAAGGTGTATATTTTTAGTTAAAAAAGCTAACAACTTATAAGTTCAATATTTTTAGTTAATATTGATTTTGTTCTGTAGAGATTCATAATTTAGTTTAAAAAATTGATGAAACTTAATATACATTGACACTTTTCACTCAAAAAATATGCCATGTTTTACAGAAAAGGATGGAGTATTATAAAACTCCTCTTAATCAAAACATATTTATTATTCAAAGTCAACACAAATTCTCAACTATGTGTCGGCCTTAAATTTACTATTCTCTTGAAAACCATGCACCAAAGAGTTCTCGAGAAGACACCACCATATTACCATATATGCTCAACGTGTATCAATTACATCTCATCTATTTCAAAAAAAAAAATACATCTCATGCCAATGCGTGTGATAGATCAACTTTACACTCATACTACAAGGATGATACACATATTCATCGTCAATGCTCTTTCGTTTACATCAAGTGTGACATCTCTTCATAGACCATTGTCATTTTTTATTTACTACATACAGTTGCCAGTAAAAATAAATAAACACAACAATCTTGAATTAAACACTAAAACCGCTGAACATGTTGTTTGCTGGTCCATCCAGTAACTATAGTCTGTAGAGGTCAACCAAATGCACTATGGGGGCTTCTCGTGGCGAGCTCATTTCCCCACTTCCTCCCTCTCAACCTTCTACAGTAACTTGAGCCTCAACCTTCTCTCCCGGGAGCTCCTCCGACTCAACTCCGGCGGCGCCGCCGTCTGGAGAAGAGAAGGAGGGGCTGCCCGCTGTGTATATAGTAGTTGTAGTTCTGGTTGCATGCTGATAGTGGGCTCTTTGCCTAGTAGATGGAGCGATTTTTGGGATCTCCCCAACCAGATCTCAAGCCTAGGGTTCCTACTTTTGCTTCTTTTGCTCCTCTGGTTGGAGCAAGATGCAGAGGACTGGAGCACCGCTCCCCAAAATAAAGCAGAGGCTGATGGCCACCGTGTGGTGAGGAAGATCTGCGTTGTGAAGCTTCTCCTGGCCGGCCATGGTGGTGAGGGGAGAGGTGGTACGGCGGAGTTAAAGGTGCGCGGTTGCTTCTCCTGGCCGGCCGTGGAGGCGAGGGGGAAAGCAACGCGGCGCCTTTCTTTCTTCTCCGATAAGGTGGTGGTTCCTGGTGGTGCTACCCCTGGATACTGTTGTTCCTCTCCGTTTTGGTAGCCGTGGTGGCGACCAAGATTGGGAAACGGCAGGATCTGGAGGTGGCGGAGAAGACGGCGAAGCTTCTCTGGCGGAGATTCTCAAGCGCCGGCTTTCATCGCCGTTGCTTTTCCGGCCGACGGGGCCACTCTGCGCCTGCTGAGTTGGTACTCACAGGATCTCTATTCCTCCAACGTTGGAGGACTTCCTGCTCTTCAAGCACGGCACTCAGCACCGCCTCCACACCAAGTGGTTTCGTCCCCGGAGTGGAGAAGGTGGCCGTCGCTGCAAGGTCAACAATGGTGTCGGCAGAGAAGGACCTGATCACGTTTCCAGAAGTTCTGCGAGGTCCTTTTTGCAAAAAGCAAGGACTACTGTGTAATTCTTTTTCTTTTTGGATCTTGCTTGTAACTTGTAACCTGCCTACTTAAATGAAGCTTCGGGTCCTCTGGATCCTTCTCCTGTTCAAAAAAAAAAATGCACTATGGGTGTAACCGCCAGGTTTAGATGTGCTCACACAATAGTATTATGTGTTGTGCGAAAAAGGGAGTAATATCGTACTGGGAACAAAGTTTGTGAAAGAAGTTTCAAATTCTACTTTATATAAACCTGGTCGTATGTCTATCTACCATGTCACACACATTTGAATTGGATTTTTTTTCCGAGGTGAACGGGGGGAGAAATCCCACCGCTTGTTATATTCCCGAAAATGGCCTAGAAGCCGGTCTGGCAGTAGAAATAGAGAATACATGGGGGAAGTGAAATCAGCTCTCGACACGTAGCAGTATAAGAGCATCTCCAACAGGCGCGCTAAAACGCGGCGCGGTAAACCTTCGTTTCACCGCGCGGTAAACAAATAGCGCGCGCTGGGCCGGTTTTTCCCCGCCGGACGCGCCAATATGCAGCGCGTGCGCGGGCGGTAAAAATGGTCCTCCATCGGGCGCGGCAAAATACAGCGCGCGTGGGCGCGGAAAACAGTTTTCTACACTACTATGCATCTCACAAGATCAAATATTCACACATAAATCATGAAACAAATGATGTACCATAATTTAAATGGAAACAAAGTGCAACACACATCACATAGTTCAAGAACGACACACAAAATTGCGTAGTTCAACAATGACACACGACATATGGTTCAAATGGACAAAGTGGAACACACAATTTGCATATCACAAATGCATATCACACTTCCGCATTTTCCAAGTCAACACCTTCTTCTTCTTCTTCTTCATCTTCCTGGGTTGAAGGAGGAATAGTAGCATTCATGGAAGACACGAAGCCTCCCGGTGGTGCTCCCATACTCCCATACACACCACTCACCGAGCCTCCCATAGTCCCTCCAAACACTCCTCCATAGGTTGGTCCTCCCATGAGGGCCATGCCTCCATAGCCTCCCATGCCGGCCATGCCTCCCATGGCGGGCATGGGCATGCTTACCATACCGGCCATGCCTCCCATGCCGGTCATGCCTCCCATGCCTCCTCCAAACATGCCGGCCGTGGGTGTGTTCATGTTGGCCATCAACAATCTCTTATTGGCCAACACTTCGTCGCGAGCAAGGTTGATGTACTCCTTTTGCCTCTCATCCATTTGGGAAGTATCCATGAATAAAAGCTTCCTCTCCTCCTCCGCTAGGCTTAGATGCTCCTCGGTGGCTTGCCTCTTCTCCTCCAAAGCCAACTTCCTCTCCTCGTTGGCGGCAATCCTCTCCTCCAAAGCGGCTCTCCGAGCTTCAATAGCATCCATAGCCTCTTTATCCAAGTTTCTTGCCATCTTCCTATCTTCATTTGCTTGCAACCCTGCATTTGCAATCCTTTCCATAGCCATTGCAATGTCGTCATCTCCGGCCTTCTTTCCCTTCATATCTTTGGCGGTCTTCCTACCATGCACATTCCTCCGCTCATTGTTGGCCGAGTGAGGAGTGGAGCTTCTCTTCTTGCCTTCATCACTTGAATCATCATCATCGATGATTGTTGCATCACCGGTAGCATTGGCCGCCATAGTTGCCGCATCCAACTTGCCGCGGGTGTTGCACTTTTCTTCATTCCCTAGAACTTCATAGCAATGATGCAAGGTGAATAGCTTGCCAAGAATCTTGTTGCCTTTCTTCTTCTTCTTTCCCACATCCCTAAACAATCCTTGAGCCATAGAGTTCTACACATATGCGGAAATAAAATAGATGAGATATATGAAC